>NC_142377.1:1270000-1435000 GCF_059441005.1 Hippichthys cyanospilos
AACTTCAACCTCTCTTGTTTACCATATATGATACACTCCAACTTCACTGCTCCTCTTATTCAGTTTATGTGATTCATGTATGTTTGTGTACTTCACTTATCGTTTACTCCTGCATAACTTTTAATTGAATATTTGAGGTCTTTGAGAATCACCTAGTAAATATATTATTGTTGTTATTATTTAAATAATTATAATAATACTATTATAGACACATTATAGACACATAGACACAAATACATGTATATGTTTAATGTAGTATATGTTGTATATGTTTACAATCAGAATTACATCATAAACAGTGCTATATTTTGTTGGATTTTGCTGTAGGGGTTAGGCTATACTGTGAGAGTGGTCATTGAACACATATACACACACACATTCACAGACAAAGACAAACACAGACAAACACACATGCATATTTGCACATTCAGATTCACATGCACCATCACTCACATGCACGCACATGCACATTTGTTACAGCCACTATGAATTTATTAAGATTTATCACTAGATACTTGTTAAGTGCCAGAACTGCCAGCTCGTACCAAGTCGGTATCCCTCCAATGATTAAGAAGTTAAACATTTAAAACAACATCGATTTTTTTCCCTTAGGAATTCATTAAGCAGATACTTGAGGGATTTTTAGTCGTAATAATTCACATTTCACCATATAACAACTTATTTAATGAACACAATAATGTTACCTAACAAATATAATATGTTACATGTAATCGATGCACAAATCATAGATGAGGTTCTTAAAATGGAAGCAGCAAGTTAGTGTAGTAGATATTATTAGTCAAAATCAAACACTATACTCACTGTCAAGAGAAAGCATTGAGTCAAAGATCTTGCACTGGACCTGTCCTGTACTCTGTGAGGCGCAACTCATCCACAGCCCCTCATACAGACCAACAGCGGTGATAATTGCATCACCAACATATGATGATTGCTTCCACTGGGGCAAAGCTGTGGTGGAGATGATGCCAATCCAGCCACCCAAGGCCAGGAAGTATCCTAACAACTGGAGACCAAGGTTTGCCATCCTTCTCTAGTTCCGTCTCTCTACTTCTGCAATGAATATTCTTGTTTAAAACCCCTCCTGTTGTCTTCAATTTATTATTATTTTTTTTGCAGACAAAGAAGTTTTTTTTTAATCTATCACAAGTGACTCTTGTTTCTCGGTTTTCACTTATGTAGAATCACATTAGAACAAATGCAGTAATTTCTCTTCTGCTAGACAAGGATACTTCTGTCTGGTAAATGAGAAGAAAAGTCTTTTCAGTAATCCGTACTGGATTAATCTTCTTCACATTGGTCCATCCAAGTTACTTTTTGCTGCTGAATACTTTTCGCTCTCCGTTCGCTTTGTTTCTGCTCCAGTGCCTCAGTGAGTGAGGACAAACAGGGGAAACCATTCAAAAAAAGTCAATGGGATGAGAGTAAGAACTGGGATATGATTGGTCTATTTTGAGACAGTCACGCCTACAAGAGCAGATACTAAGAGGAAGAAGATTGAAGGGGTCGGTACTAAATTGGAATTACAACTTCAATACCAAATGGTAAATGAAGTTAAATGAATTGCACCCAATCCTCTGATTTCAAAAGCCATAACATTGAAGGTTGCTAGGTACTTGAATCCAAAGTGCCCCCTCAAAGAAATTTGGTGCAACCAGGCAAATCTCTTCAATCACCATATTAACCCAAACAAATTGTCACATCCCTGGCTAATTGTGCTTTTTGTTGTAGGTAAGGTCCTCCTGCCATGGCAAGGGGGTGGGGTCACCGGCCGCGCACCTGATGACCATCATCATCAAGGCCTTATGTAGCTGGCGGTAGGTGGCTGGCGAGGAGGACAATCGCCATGTTATTCCACGAGCCACTCCTCAGTGAAGCTACTGTGATTCCCAGCGTTTTCTATCTCGAGTTTCTGCAGTCATGCTTTTTTTGAGTTGTACTTTAGCCTTTTTTGCTTTGTTGCTCATTTGCCTTTTGCTCCCCCTCCGGGCACTTTTTGTTGTACCTAGTTTTTGATTGTCCTCTTGTCTTTAGACCCTTTTGTTCTCTATTTTTGTTGTACTTTGTATTTTGGACCCTTCCACGCTTGCTGTGCGATTTTCTGTTGACAAACCCTCGGTGCTACTCCCTCATTTGTCGTGTCGGGGTCCTCCTCCCACTTGTGTCCTGGGGTTATTCCCAACACAAATAGGGAGAGAATAGATTGAGTTCAGGTGGCAAGGTGGAAGAGTGGTGAGACTTAGCTACTAGAATCACTGGAACACGCAAACCCCTCCACCGCAATAAGGTTATGGCTCACTGAGGGGTATAGAAATATAGAATATAGAAATATGGAAAGAATTTATTTACCTTTGAGTGATTGACATGGCCATATTACCTAGTGAGGGTAGCCTAGCCTTGGCTAGGCTAGCTTAGCCATCTTATTTCTTGATTATCTCCAGCTTCGTGTCCGTAAAAATTATCTTCTTACTTTTCTCTTAAACATCACTAGCAATCTTGGCACCCATGGCTAACCCATTCAAGTTTGACTTAAGCAGTAAAATGCACAAAAAATACGTTACTTTAAGCACTCACGATGAGAGGCAGTCTTTAGCATGCGATCATTTTGACCGCGATGCTGACCATGAGCAGACCAGCATTGTAGTGATGTAAGCGGTGACGCATGTATAGACGTGTGAGCAGGGACACATCCAACATGGTGGTCATGCACGCACACCAAGCGCCATGTTGGATATGTCGTAAGGTGAACGAAATGGCGTAAAGAGGGGACAAAAAGTGAAAGGTGAAAAAAAGCATGTTTTTTGAGGGTTACAGTAGAGCTCTGTTCACAAAAATAAATCATAAACTTAATAACTAATAATATTTTTCCACAAAATATAATCAACATAAAGTGTCAGACCTGTTCTAAAAAAGAAATAATCATAAATAAATATTCATCCACAGAAAAATATTCAACTTTTGGGATCATAGTATAGATGCATTCACAAAAATAAATAATTAACTCGACAGGTGACGAGAGGCGGCACATGACAAATTCTAGTATGCGGAGAATTTTTACAACTGAAATTGAATAACCTACTGAACATAAAATGTGTTTTATTAACTAAAGTTTTCCTGAAACAATAAAGTAATTCAATATTTTTTAAAAGTTTTTCTGCATGTTTGTTTGTTTGTTTAATTTAAAATCCCAAGTACCCCCGATATTCCTTCAAGTACCCTCCCATTTGAGAACCACTACATAAGTGGATTGTTAAAAGCACACAAAGTGTTGTTCTACCTTTGTTTTTAATTAACATTTTATTGCTGTTGGGAATAAACCCAGGACACGAGTGGGAGGAGGAGTAAATCCAACCTGACAGCGGCGGGATTGACAATGGAGACAATTTTGAACAGTCCGATGAATTTCGGACCCAACTTCCTGGACGACCAGGCCATGTTCAGATCCCGAGTGGACAATCACACTTCTTGTCCTGGTTGGGAGTTCGGGACCTGCGTTCTCCGCCGATTAGCCAGCAGCCGGTTCCGTTCCACCATCCAAGATAACACCGTGGTGTGGTGTCCACACCTTCCGGGACATCCTTAGGTGGCACTGGATGGAAGGAACTGACACTTCCTTCTCCTGTAGGGGATGATGGGCAGTTGGTAACCAAAAACGATGTGGAAGGGAGACCTGTCTGTAGACAAGGAAATGTTCGAATTGTGTGCATACTCCACCCAGGGTAGGTGGATGGACCAGGATGTTGGGTTGTAGCTTCCAAGCCAGTTTGGTGCGTTCGGCCTGCCCATTAGATTGCGGGTGGTAGCCCTATGTCAGGCTGACCGACAACCCCATGGCTGGGCCGAACGCCTTCCACACTCTGGAAACAAACTATGGTCCCCTGTCTGAAACAATGTCTGTAGGTATGACGTGGAGGCGGAACACAAAGTTGCTAAGGAGGCGAGAGGTCTCCAATGCTGAGGGGAGCCCCTTGAGGGCCATGAAATGGGCCATTTTGGAGAAATGGTCCACAATGGTAAGAATGACGGTTTTTCCTCGGGACGGAGGGAGTCCCGTGACAAAGTCCAGAGCAATATGGGACCAAGGTCTGGACGGGTTGGGCAGTGGCAGCAGGAGGTTGGTGGGAAGATTTACCTCAGGCACGCACAGAGCAGGCAGAAACAAAATCTATAACATCTCACCGCCAACCTGGCCACCAAAACCGACGGCTGATCAGGTATACAGTTCGGCTGATTCCAGGTTGTGCCCCCACTACAGCACAGGGGTGCGTGGGTGAGGTGCCACAAACAGCTTGTTCGGTGGACAGTCCGCCTCCCTTTCCACCTGCTACTCCAGAGTTCAGTGGAGGGCACCGAGGACTCGGTCGCTCAGGATGATGGTCCCTTGGGGGCCAGCACAGGCGTCATCCTCGTGTAGCTGGGAGAGCGCATTGAACCAGGTCTGAAGGTTAGACGATAGTTGAAACGCGTGAGGAACAGCGCCCAGTTGGCTTGTCGGGGGTTGAGTTGGTGCACGATTTTTGCGGTCCGAGAAGATGACGAAGGGGTGCTTTGGTGCCCTCCAACCCTTGCCTCCACTTCTCCAGCACCACCACCATGGCCAGTAATTCATTGTTACCTATGTTGTAGTTCCTTTCAGCCGGTGCTTAATAGGCGGAGAAAAAGGAACATGGGTGAAGTCTGCCATCAGCCAGAGAACGACAAGTTAGCCCCCACCCCTGACTCCAACGCATCTAGACCAAGAACAGAAGTGCGGGATTGGCATGGAGCAGTACCAGGGCACTAGTGAACCGCTGTTTGAGAACCCGGAAAGCCTCCTCGGCAGTGGACCCCCACACGAAGGGCGCTTTTGTCGAAATGATTTGTCAGGGGTTTGGCTAACATGCTATAGTTGCGTATGAAACGTCTATAGAAATTTGCGTACCCCAGGAACCTTTGCAGTTGTTTTCTTACTGTGGCAGATGACCAATCGATCACTGCCTGGAACTTGGCAGGATCGGCGCGGAGTTGACCTTTCTCCACGATGTACTCGAGGCACGGCAGACAAATGGAACTCACACTTTTTCACTTTCATGAAGAGGCGATTTTCGAGGAGACGTTGAAGCACGAATCAGACATGTTGCTGATGTTCCAGTCCAGTAAGGTATTTGAGTAGATTAGGATGTTGTCGAGATAGACAAAGCAGAATTGAGTGACCATGTCACGTAACACATCATTAAAAATATTCTGGATGACTGCGGGAGCGTTGGTTAATCCGAATGGCATCACCAAGTATTCGAAATGCCCTAGTGGTGTGTTAAATGCTGTTTTCCATTCATCGCCTTCACGGATGCGTATGAGGTGGTAAGCGCTGCGGAGGTCCAATTTGGAGAACATGTGTGCTTTGTGCAGGGATGTGAAGGCATCATCTGACAACAGCATGGATATTTGTTCTTTATCGTGAGGAGGGTTTTGTCTTTCTTGTCTGTAAAGAAGAAACCAGCTCAGAGTGTGGAAGTGGACGAGCGGATATGCCCCGCGGTTAACGAGGATGAAATATGTTCACGGAGGGCTTCCTGCTCGGGGGGGAAACTTTATACTGTTTTGCTGCAGGGTATGAGGATCCTGGAATCAAATCTTTTGCACAATCATAGGGCCGGTGCGGCGGCAAGACGTGTACCTGCTCCTTACTAAATACTCCTCGTACGTCATGATATACTGGCGCTACGCGTTCTAAGTTTATTTCCTCTAGTTCGGGGATTGCCGGGGTAATACCCGCGTATTTGGCCACCCTTAAATGTGTGTGACAGAACGTAATCCAACCCGTAATAACCAGTTTGTTCCAATTTCTGCTGGGATTATGGCATTGAAGCCACGGAAGATCGAGAACCATAGGTGCACAGCGGGTTGGCATGACAAATGGCCGAATACGTTAGATGCATGACTATGGCCAGGGGATGCCCGTCAAGGTCATTAACTGGTTTAGGAGTACCCAATTTTAGCTGACAACACCCCAAAGCTTGAGTGAGCCAAGGAGATATCTATGAAATTGTTTTCGACACCGGAGTCGACCATCGCTTTGATGGGTCGCCGCCGACTGGCGTACATGACCTCCCGCGTGAGTGTCAGTCTGTTGTGAGCTGGTGTGTCAACTATTCCCCCAGACCAGCTGGCGTCCTTGGGATACTCACAGTTCATGGGGTCTTCCCGCTGATGCGTGGCCCGGCGATGTTCCCCACCAGCAGGGCACTTGGGGCAAGCGACTATCAAATGGCTGGAGAGGCCACAGTACAGGGAAAGTTTGGAGTGCATGCGGCGCTCATTTTCTCCGAGCGAGAGGCACCCTACCCGAATTTGTATGGGCTCACCTACCCCCAGAGTCATGGACTAGTCGCAGATTCGGCATGGGGGCTCTCACCTTCCCTGCCCCCTGGAAGTGGTAGTGCAAATGGTCGCCGTTCTGAGCCTCTCTCCCGCCATCGCTCGCATGGGCAGTTGTCCAGCCTGATGGCTAATCGGATCGGCTCCTCCAGGGTGCCCATCTCCTCTCTGGCGGCCAACTCATCCTTCAGCCTAGGATTCAATCCACGGCGGAAAATACCTCAGAGGGTGGCTGCGTCAAACCCGCTCTCCACTGCCAAGATGCGGAAGTGGATGGAGTAATTGACCACACACTGATTACCCTCAGTGAGGACTCTTACTCGCACCAGGTGATCAAAAACGTTCCAGAATTCCCGCGCAACGGTGGCGAGGGAGTCACAGAGAGTAGGAGTGGTCTCACTCATCGCCCTTGCCCAAGCAGCTGCGTTGCCCGTCAGAAGACTCATGACAAAGGTGACTTTGAATTGACCATTGCTGTAAGTGCTGTCAGTGCTGTTGATCAAAAAACCACTGAGCATTGGTGAAGAAATTGTCCGCAGGTGCCTAGTTCGCCCTCGTAGCGAGTGCGATGGGGAATGGCGGGTTCACGGACTGGATTCTGCGGCATGGGACTGGCACCCGTGCCAGGCGTCCCGTCCATGGTGGCTGGGAAGCGAGTGGCTAAGCTCTATACGTTCCACGCTAGGGTGACTAGCGCCCCCTGGAGTTCCGAGAGTTTCTGTTCATGTCGGCCAACTACTTGTCCCTGGTTAATTAGCGCCTTGCTGACTTGCGCGGGGTCGACGGGTTCCATGTCTGGCCTGGTTATTCTGTTGGGAATAACCCCAGGACACGAGGGGGAGGAAGATCCCAATACGACACATGAATGAGTAGAACCAAGGGTTTATTAACAGAAAATCGCACAGCAAGTGTGGATGAGTCTAATAAACAAAGTACAATAAAAAGAGAGACCAAAAGAGTCCAAACACAAGCGTAACCAGGCACAAGGGGACAAGGTCAGCAGGAGGATAATCAAAAACTAGGTACAACAAAAGCAAAAGCAAAAGGCAAATGAGCAACAAAGCAAAAAAGGCTAAAGTACAACTCAATAAACGCATGGCTCCAGAAACTCGAGATAGAAAACGCTAGGAATCACAGTAGCTTCACTGAGGAGTGGCTCGTAGGATAACCTGGCGATTGTCCTCCTGAGCCAGCCGCCTTAAATAAGGCCTGGACGAAGATGGTCATCAGGTGCGCGGCTGGTGACCCTGCTCCCTTGCCATGGCAGGAGGACCTCGCCTACAACAAAAAGCACAATTAGCCAGGGATGTGACAATTGCACAATATCCACAATTCACACAAAGCAAAAATTACATATTTTTCCGCAGACATAATGCAAATTTTACAACATCTTTAGTCATTGCAAGGGATTGAGTTAAGATAAAGGTGTATTTAAAGTGTTTTTTTTCCATTCAAAAATCCAAATGTTGAGCTTATCCAACTCACTTTGGCAATGATTTTAAATATCTTCACAATCCCACATACTAAAACTATATTTATAGAAACTATTTTAACACTTTTCAACAATATCACTTTATAAATGCTTGCCACACTTATCATTATGTCATTGTCAATTTTAGCGTCATTGAATGAGGGCTGTTCCCGACACGATAGATGTAGTCGTATTCAGTGAGGGCTCCTCTCCATGACTTAAATAACCACATTAAAGCTGCGTTTTCCCTGCTCAAGACGCAAGTGTACGCTCCACTACACTGGTTAGATTACTATCAATTGACAATTCGTCAATGGCCTCTTCGATGTAGACGCTACTAACATATTAAATCTGTAAGTCTTAAACAGGGAAACTTTTTTTTTTAATTGATAGTGACAAAAAAACAGGTCTAGCCCATGATAAAGCAGAATACCTGCTGGGATGATTCCCTGATCACAAGTGATTCAAGTCACTGATATCAAAACACAAAAAGCTTCTTACAATGCACAGACAGTTCCACCCCAAGTCCAGTATCCGGTGGTTGGACACAAAGCAGAAAGATGGGGCCGTGGACTGATGACTGTCCAAGGAACTATCAATCCAGGAGGAAACAAGAGGCCTTACAGAATATGTCAAGATAATGGTTTTGCGGGTAACCGGCTTAGGAGCCAGTCCTACTGCAATTCATGTACCACCATCAAATTGAAGGAGTGGCTCGCATCAAGAAATTATACCGTTGGATGGAGAAGGCTGAATTGAAAGACAGCACAGAGGGCGCTAATAAGGGCTGTTCAAAAGCAGGCCCTAAACAGAACATCGGTATTGGCCAATTGGTGCCCCTTTATTCACCATGTTTCCTTTCTGGAGTTCAGCTAGTTGGCTCTAATCATCTCTTCCATGGTGGTACTGTTTGTTATGTCCCAAGCCCACCTTGTAACTAAGCATCCCCGTGATTACCGTTGCTGTACTGTGTATCAGCTTGTTGGTCTCAGTGATAGTTCTCGTGAAGATTGTCTTCAGAGAAGCATTGACATCTACTAGTAGATCTTCTGAAGGTACTTGGCAACTCAGCTTCGGTATTATTCGGGTGCTCCGGTTGGGTCACGATCTTCCTTCTCAGGTCAGCAGCTCTTGTGTTTGTTGGGGCTTGGTACCCAATCTCTGATTTTGGGGATGATAATGATGACGACATCTCCCGCTGACCAGTCATCCTGGCTTCTCCTTGCCGTAGCATCGTTGCTGTATTTGATTAATCTCTAGTTGTGATAGAAGATTTTGATTACAGATGTTGGAACACTGGGCTAATAGCTGTTTCTTTGTTAGTCTTGATTGTGAGTTTCCAAGTAGACAATGTTCCCACATTTGCTACGTGTATCCCCTCTCTCTGGGATTACTTTCATAGTAGCATTCCAGCAACTCTGTATTTTCGGCCCTCGTCCATCTGTGTTTTGTTCCAGTAGCCCATTTCTCATCAGTTTGCCCTGGTTCCCTAGCATCAGACGCAGACCTTGCTAACCCTAACCCTAACCCGGACAAAATCAGTTATTTGTAGTACTCAGTTATTTGTTCACTCATTCTTAGGTAGGCTGATATATCATGAGGGGTGCGTAAAGGCATATACAGTATATTTGTCAAGTGTTTTCGTTTCTTTGCTGTGCTTGTCCCACTCTTGAAGGGTAGTACCAAAGCTGAACATTAATCTGGGTTCCACTCAATGACCAGACTGTTGTTTCATCCTTTTTTTGCTTTTTATTGTTTCTTCAAGTTTCTTCAGTTGTTTATGTTGTGGTTGATATAGAAGAGTCAAAGGTGAGTCACAGAAACTCACTAGCAAGGTTAACTATGCGTGCGCCTCCGTATTTTTTTTACTATTTCCTGCTTCGTTTTTATTGTCATCATCCTCTTACTTCTTCCTTTACCGCCACTTGCAATTTTAGAAGCCATGTCTAACAGATAAAGTTTGCAAAGTCTTCCCAACACACCGACCAGCTGTACCATCAAGCTAGATGAAGGCGTTCGGCCAATAGCATATCGGCATTTCTGTGATTGACGTGACGCCGGCCAAAAGCATATCCGCATTACGTGACAGAGACCGTGACTGTGACCTTAATCGACCAACAGCATATCTGCATCTCCGTGACTGAGACTGTGACTGAGACCTTATAAGACCAATAGCATATCTGCGTTTTCGTGACATTTGAGAATAGTTATTTTAGTTGATGCAGCAAAGTGAAAAAAATAGTGCAGACACATTGACCGGCATGTTGGATTGTTCGTAAGATGAAAGATTTGTGCGTAAGAGGGGGACAATAAACGCCACGGTCCACGTTCGTAAGATGAAAAATTCGTAAAACATTCGTAAGACATTTTAAAAATGACATTTTGGGGATGTTAAGGGTGATAAATGAACACACTTATTTATATTTTAATATTTCTGTGATAAGGGCCCTTCAATATTGAATCACTTCGCATCATTTCACATTTTTCTTTGTTTTTATCGTCATGCTTGCATGTTCCTTCAATTTTATAAATAATGTAAAATATGCTCAGTCTATGGCATTTGCTTTCAGGTCACAACAGTATGACCATATTTTTATGTATTGAATGTTAGAAATCGGACGTTAAACTTACAAGTGAAAACATCAAAATATGCTTGGTCTCTTTGCACTTTGATCAGCGATAGCTGTGCCAATGATGAAATAGTTGACTATTGTCTACTGTACACAGAGCTGTGCACAACTTTCTCCCACTCTCTTTCAAGAAACAATGGTCAAATCCACACAGCACAAACACACACACACACACACACACAAAACAAAGTGGTCGGTGTTCTACACTGTTTTTCAACCAATCCAGACTTGAAGATACAATGGAACTACTGAAACTCACACACGCGAGGACAGACACAAAAAGCTCTTCATGTACATGTACTGAAGGGATCTTTATGCTCTGAGTGAAAATACTTGAGGGGATTTAAAAGAATGTTTTTTTTTAAGGGCCCAAAGTGTCTTATTGCACCAAATTCCTCCTACTTCTCTCCAATCTATTTGTACAAATGAATATTTTGCTCTCCTGTGATGTTATTATGATTATATTAAAGCCAAAGTGCCACTGACAAGCTAACCGATTGAATATCGATGACCAGTAAATTGTTTTTCTTTCATACATATGGGAATTCAAGTATGTTAAAATGAACAAAACCGTTAATTTAACTGCTAATTTAATTAACTGCCAATTGTTATGGGTGGGTTCACTCAGGGGTCTTGCTCTCCGGTACCGGCCTGCTTTGTTTCTTTGTCCCCTGTGTTTCCTGGCATCTTTTTTGTCGGTGTGCCCCAGCAGTGCAATGATTGGTCGGCTCCAGGAAGGCCCATGATTGGCTGCTGCTGATTGGCAGGTCGCACACCTGCTATATCTTGAGCCGAGATGGCAGACAACTCTCTCGTCCTCCTTCGCTCCCAACCAGCCACGCAGTAGTTATGGAAACCAAGCAGTAGGGGTGAACCGCTGTTTCTTTTGGGCGTTTTCTTTTCTCCTGTTTTTTGGAGCTAGGGAGGTAAGCCTATTGTCTTTTGGTTGTTTTGTTTGTTAGGTTAGTTTGGTTATTGCACCGATAGATTGTTTTGTTTGTTGTTTTGGCCTTGGTTCACCCTGAGTTAATTGCTCCTATCTTTCAGTAACCTTTTTGTCAAGTAAATAAATATATCTTTTGTTTTCCAAACATCTGGTTTATCGGCTGGCTGCTTGGGAGTTGGGGAAGGCGGGGCCCATTACCTATGTTGTGTCCTAGGCCCCTAGACTGGGACATAACACAATTAACTGGCAACAAACTGCCAATTAATTTTACTTTCAAAAAGAGTATTATATAGCCCAGTTTTAATGAACGAGTCTGTTTTACTTATGAAGAGCATATTGCTTGGAAATGAAAGGAACCAGCAAATGAGTCAAGCTTTATTCAATTTCAACTTGACATCCATACAGGATTTTTAGCATTTTAATTTCCTCTTACAGCGTAAAATTTATGAAACATGTACAGTGAATAATTTCAAATCATCTTGTTACATTACTGTATTACAATGAAAATAACTAATTAATCATTTTTAGAAAATAAATGCCCCTTCATAGCATCTGTTATATAATAAACATTTTCATGTTTTTTACTTGTATGAAATTTTGAACAAATCATTTTATCACATTGCATATCTAGAGAAACAGTAATTGTATAACATCAATATAGTACAGTACATGTGGGTTGTTTATAAATGCTTCCCACACACACACACATAAACGCACACACACACACACACACACATATATATATATATATATATATATATATATATATATATATATATATATATATATATATATATATATATATATTATGAGTGATCCCTCATTTTTCACAATACCCTTGTGAAAAGTGAAACTCGCGGTAGTGTTAAAAGGAAGAGCGCAAAAACACAGGACTGAGCGCCAACAGAAGAGACGATACACTGACCGGAGCTGCTTTTCCCCAGGAAACGTTGAAAGAAACGTGTCATTCTGTATGTTTTGTAATTTGACCTGAAATTGTGTTATACTTCACTTACTTTGTTTGTTGGGTGTAGTTTGGACTACCATTGACGCAAATGCATCACGTAAAATGGAACTGTTCTCACGCTTCGACACCAAAAATGGGGCAGCTGTACCTGCTGAAGCCTCGACAATGTGTGTGCGTTTGCTGTGGGTGCGTTTGATGACTACCACGGCATGTCCCTGGGGGTGTAAAAGGGTGTAACTCATTAAATATCGTGTCCCAGGACACGATGTTGTCAACAGGCAGAGAGGAGCAAAGACAATGTTCACCAGCCCATTGGAAATCCCTTCCCCAGATTTCTAATACAGTGGGCCCCCGTGTTACGAACTTAATCCGTTCAGCGGCTACGCTCGTAACTCGAATTGCTCGTATGACGGGCAATCCAAACCTATGTTAATTAGTGAATGCGTGCAACACGTGCAAAAACCTTAGGTAAAAACATCGCGTCTTTATACACATATTAAAAATTAGTAACATAATCTACTGTACAGTTAAATTAAATAACAAATATACAAAGGAAAAATGACATTTACCTTTGGGGCGACGTGACTTGAGCTGTGTGGAGGCGGAGGGGAGCAGAGACCAACCCGCAGAATTTATTGAATTATTTTCTTAAACTTTTCTCAAACTAGAACATATCACCGGCGATTTCCTTCTCTTTAATCCATAATAGAAGAAGCCTCTCCATTTTGTTGTCGACCGAGGTCCGTCCCCCGGCAAGGAAAGTCTTGACCTTAGAAGATTGCCGAGCGGTTACGGCCATACTCACGAGCAAGGTTAACTATGCGTGCGCCTCCTTCGTATTTTTTTATTATCTCCTGCTTGGTTTCTATTGTCATCATCCTCTTACTTCTTCCTGTACCGCCATTTGCAATTTTAGAAGCCATGTCTAACAGATAAAGTTTGCAAAGTCTTCACAACATTCCTTCCTTCCGTTTTTCACTCATTTTCTCTCCTTCCTTCCATCCCGACCAGCTCTGCCATCAAGCTAGATAAAGGCGTTTGGCCAATAGTATATTGGCATTTCTGTGATTGACGTGACGCCGCCCAATAGCATATCCGTATCTCCGTGAGTGAGACCGGGACTGTGATATTAATCGACCAATAGCATATCAGCATCTCTGCGACTAACTCCGTGACTGACATCGTGACTGAGACAGTGACTGTGACATTGTAAGAGCAATAGCGTTCAGCGTCACCGTGACAAGCGTGAACATTTGATTTCGTTAATGCATCAAAACGAAAATAATTGTACGAACACATTAACCGGCATGTCGAATTGTTCGCAAGATGAAAGGTTTGTGCGTAAAAGGGGTACAAAATACGCCGCGGCACACGCTCGTAAGTCGAAAAATTCGTAAAAGAGGGAGTTCGTAAACCGGGGGCCCATTGAATAATAAAATGGTATTTCAAGTGTAAACTCTCCAGTGTTATCATGTTTGATCATGTCCAGATCTGACTTTAATCCAATGTCCAGGACGCTGCTAATGCACATTTATGATTAATTGAATAATGACTTAAAACCTCTCATTAATGACCATGACTATTTTATGGTCATTATATATTATACATATATATTATGATAAATGTTATTTATGGCATCATATGACATGTAGAATAGAATAGAATAGAATAGAATAAAGTAGTGGTTCTCAAAGTTGGACCTGTGGCATTACTGCAGGGATTCGTGAAAATATTTGGGTTGTTCATAAAAATATATATATATATATATATATATATATATATATATATATATATATATATATATATATATATATATATATATATATATATATATATACGTCAATCACAGAAATATATTATATATATATATATTATATATATTATATATCAATTATGTTTGGCTCAAATAATGTTTTTTTTTTCTTTTTCCGTAAACATTTGCAGTAGGCGTCCTTTGAAAATTTGCACTTATAAAAAGGGGTCCCTGACTCCATAAATTTGGAGAACCTCGGGAATGAAATGTATATATTGTGATTGTACAATAGGAGTACAATGAAATATGGAGCGCTGCTCCAAATGGTGTACATAATCATGAACAATAAACAATAGAATCTAAATGATACGTATGTTTAGGACATGGTAGTTATGCGTCCATTTGCATGGCTCCTGCAGGCTAGGTAGTGTGTCCAATACTTGCGGAAGAGCTCATCGCGGAAGCCATAGATGACAGGGCTGAGGAAGCGTGGGATGATGTACACCAGAAGAAAGAAAATGTAGCGAATCTCCAAACTCAGCAGTGGGAAGAGAACGATGAGCTCGGCCTGTAAGGAAGGAACGACGAACGCCAGCATGCATAGCAGCAACTGAAACAAATGCAACAATAATTACAATGATACAGCCAGTTTTTATTTTTTTGATGATTCAGGTCACATCATGGAGCAACAGTATTTGCAAGCCTACGTAGACTTCCCTTTAACTAGCAACATTGTCCAGCATTTCCACGGATTCTTAAGGCCTTTCCAGAGCAGCCGGGGTCCAGAGACTCTCATTCTGAATTATCTTTGGTGCCTCCTTTAGGTGAGACATGTCTGGAACACCTCATCAGGCTAGTATTGGAAGCCCAAGGTGCCTATAGATCCAGAAGAGCAGTCACTCTATTCTGGGCCTCTCGCAAAATGATAGAGCTTCTCACTCTGTGTCTGAGAGAGACCCAATAACCTATGCCAAAAACTAATTTCGGCTACTTGTCCTCAGGATCCTGGTGTTTTAGCCATGACCCACAGCTTGTGGTGGCGAGGTGAAAATAGGAAAGTAGATTAACCAATAAATCAGGAGCTTCTTGTTTTCAGACATCACATGCTTATCCATGACAGGCTGATACAGCGTGTGCATCACTACAGTCGGATCTGCCTGTTAATATTCCACTCCATCCTCCCCTAACTCTAGAACAAGACCCTGAGATACCTGAACTCCTCTAGTTAGAGAAGGATCTTATGCCTGAAGTGGAGAGGGCACCACACCCGTTTTTGACTGAGGATCAATGGTTTTTGATTTAGGGGAGCTGATTTTCATCCTAACCACTTTATACTCAGCTGCAAAACATTCCATGAGTTGTTGTAAATTGGGGCTTGATGAAGCCAACAGTTCCACGTCATCTGCAAAAAGCAGGAGTCAGGCCACCAAATTAGACCCTCCAAATGCCTTGGTCAAAAGTGCCCTCTTTTCAAGTGCATGTATGGACCGCTTATGTTTTAACACTCTCATCACAGTGATGGAGAGCAATATGTAGATGTATGCCCAAGCCTGTTTGGCACCTTTCTCCATGGGCAACTTCCGAGTTAAGAAAGTTCGCCTCCTCTCAAGATTGGTAGCAGAACCAGATGTATATTGATTCAAACTCAGCTAGTCTAGTTGGAACATCGACCTCACACATCAACTTCACTGTCAGAGACATTCCACATCCCGAGAGACAGTTTCTACTTCGGATCTTATTGGACCACCAAGGTCCCTGTCTTTGGCTGCTGTCCAACTCACATTGCACTCAATTCCTAATGCCCCTCTCACAGGTGGTGAATACATGAAAAGGGGGCTCATGTCGTCATGTTGGGGGATGAGCACAATTAGGCTCCATGAGTACAGGCCCATCCACCAGGCACTCACTTTTGAGCCCCACCTACAAGCCTGGTGGAGCCATAGAGGGGCCCCTGTGACCCATGTCAAGGCAATGAGAATTTATCTTCGAAAACCCTACTCATTACAGGGCTCTTTCAAGCCATGGTTTGTCTGGTCACTGACTTTGGGCCTGTGGGTGACCTAGCCACTGACACAAATCCCTAGACAACTTTGGTTGAAAATTAGTGACAGAGAGTACCGTCACAACCCAGGAAAAAAAATACCCCCCCCCCCAAAAAAAACAAACAAACAAAAAACAAATTGTTAACAACCACAATCATAACACTAGAGCAACTAGCAAAACCATGATTTGCACAAAAAGTGAACAACCACATTTGGCCAAAACAACAATCATGGTAACAAATAAAAGCACAATCACAATCAACAAAAACAATTGCAATCATGAACATAATCACAAAAAAACAGACGACCACAGCATTACACCTATTAGATGGACTGGGTCAGATGGACTAATATTCTGCATTGTAAAATCCTTGATCAACCGTAATTTAACAGACATGGGAAAACAGACTTCAAAAAACATCTAAATCTCATTCTCTCTGGAGATGTTTTTTTGTCATCATATATGTTACAGCCCGTATTCAAATCTAAAGAATGAACTTTAATATGTCCATATAAAATGAATATAAAAATAACTTAGAATGAAAGGTTGGGATTCCCATTTACTATCTCATCTATTTACAATGTCCTAAAATTAATATCGTAAATAAATAAAAGAAAAATCTAAACAAACCAGATACCTGTAGGCTTTCGTATAACTACAGTATGTTGGAAGCGCAATATGTCCGACTTCCATATAATTGTCGGCGCACTATGTCTTGACGTTGCCACACAGGCCATTTGGTAAGTCGAGTTTGCATGACAGGATGCACAAAAACAAAGATGGAGAAAATTCAACAGGCCTTGTCCTTGTTGAAAGCAAAGCTTTATGTCATTACCATGTGGTGGAAAATGTTACAGACAGCGGAGCTATTACCATCCTGAAAGTGTTTCTACTGTGCCACAGCTATTACTAAGAGACTGAAAAGAAAATTCAGCGATGCCATGACAGAAACGACCAGACAAATTAACTAATGTGTATATGATGCATGGATATGGAGAGCAACGCAGTTTTATTGTATTTTGCAAACTCATATGATGCATGAAAGCCACATTGCCACTAATGAGGTGTATGTCACCATAGGTCCTCAGCAGCTTCTACAACTGGATTGTTGAGTCCATCCTAACCAGCTGCATCACTGTGAGGTATGGTATATCCACTGTTGTGAACCTCTAACACCTGCAGAGAATGGTCAAAACGGCATCCAAGATCACCAGAACTTCACTACGACCCCTGCTGAGCCTCTATCACCTCAGTGTCTGCAGAAAAACTGCCTCCATCACCCAGGACCCCACCCATCTCCAACACAGACTGTTCATTCTGCTCCTGTCAGGCCAGAGGTAGAGGAGTGGAAATTAGTAGAACTAGTAGAATCAAGAACTCTTTTTCCCTTCTGCCAGCAAACTTCTCAACAGTCACTAGAAGCACAACACAATAATAATATCAATCATACATCTCATACAGCTGTGACTATGCCAAGACCATGCACTTTATCGCTGAATTTTTACTGCTCCTTTTTTTTTGCACACCACTTGTAAATAGCTGCATCTAACCAACCACATACCCATTCACATAATTTGAATCTACCATGCACACTCGCACATTATTGCAGGTATCTTGAACATTATTGTTGGTATCTGTTCACAGCCTACCCATTTACGGATTATTCCTCTGGTCGGCTACTTGTGCATTGTTTATACCATGCTTTTTGTCTTAATACTTATTTTACGAAATTCGTGTGGCTGCCAAAGTCAGAATTTAATTGTATGGGGAAAGCTGTTTCTACTGTACATTGTGCACATGATAATAAACATTTTGACTTGACGATGTATCAAGTTTCAACTTATTTTATAATATAAAGCTATAAAATGTATTACTAGCTTCAAAGAGTAGCAGTTATGCTGTTTTTGTGGAAAAATGCATGTTCCTTACAAACTTAATAAAAGTTTTTTAAAGTGATACTTTGTCTCCTTTCGTTATTCTGTCTTGCAACAAATTTTTTGCACATCTATGTATTGAAGCAGAATTTTGTTTTTTTTATCGAACTGAATCAAATTGCTTTGAATAAAAATAGTTTTGAATCAAAAATTGCATTTTGGGATGCCTTTTAAGTAACCAACTGGTGCAGACCAAATTTGCATTACAGTGATCCCTCGCTATTTCGCGCCTCGCCTATCGTGCCCTCAGTGCATTGCAGATTTTTTTTTTTTTTTATTTAAGAAAAAAAAAAAGCTGTGAGAGATGTGTTGTGACGGTTTCCTGCTTGTCAAACAGACCAGGTAACTATAAATGCACCTGCCACGGATGTTGAACTACTGCAGTACACAAATTTACTGAAATCTTGAATTATTAAACCTTATATAGTAACGGAACAGTTACCTCTTTCCATTCTTTGCAGTATCGTGGCAGCTGCAGTCATACTAGTGAGCCTGGAAGGCCAATTAAAGTCAAAGTCTCTGCCTTGGTTCTATCCAACAGCTTGTGCGTTTTACGGTTCATACTGGCACTGCTTCCCTCTTGGTCTAAAAAGTTGGAAGTTGCCGTGGCTGTAGAATAAAATTCCAGCCCTCATTGATCGAGTGCTGCACGGGAGCCAATCGCATATCTTGCAGCACACTCAAATTTGATTTCAAGAGGAAGATTGGGACTTCTGTAAGACACGCTCTCGGCACAATCATTGACCAATGAGGGCAAGAGTTGTATGCTTCTTTGTGGTTTTTACTTATCGCGCGGTGGGGGGCGGGTCCCCATTAACCTTGAAAAACAAGGGATCACTGTATTTCTCTGATTTGTTCTTGGCCAGGGAATGCAAGATAGACGTTTTTAAATTCCCTGATTCCCTGTGTTTTAATTGCAGTGTATTTTGAGAACCACAGACATGGTCTAAGTACTAAAACAGAAAAAAAGAATTAGTATGAGTGCAGACAGAAGTAGATTAGTGCCTGATGAATGATAGACTATAAAAAAAAAGTAAAATGTCTTCCTCTAGTGGTGGCAGAAGGTTGGGCCAAAATACACTGACAGACTGTTGATTACACTTACGTATGGCATGAAAAAAATAACGGACCGACAATGACAGAAAGAGGGTGGGGCTCTAAACAATGTCGGACCAGCAAAAAATGCAAGTTTCCCACTTTTGCTTCATTAAAATAACGATGTTTAAATCCCTTTTAATTATGAAACATAATGTCGATTAACTTTTAGGTGTGCCACCTGCAGGCCATGTAGCATGACGGTATTGCGGGCCCGGGTAACAGACGCAAGCCCAGCAGAGGCAGCGGCACGAGCTGTCATCATGATCTTGCAGTAGGTGAAGACGAGGGTGAAGACAACGAAAGAGAAGTAGACACCATCAAACACAAAGTTCTTCACATAGATGGAACGTTGTCGAAAGAGCAGTGCATGGTCACAGAATATGGTCGCACGGAAGAAACCAGGTGGCTCCTGCAGGACACTGACCATCAGGTCGGTGATAGGCGGTGTAGCGGTCAGCGTGAAGATGGCAGCAATCAATAGCAATGTGCGTCGCACCGTGCACATCTGGCTGTAGTGCAGCGGGAAGCAGATGGACAAGTAACGTTCCACTGACATGCCAGCCAGAATCAATGGTGTAGAACGTGTCGTCAGTACCGCTGACATGATCTGACAAATGAAAGATGATTAGAATTAATTGGACCTGATCACACTTGATTAAACAAACAGATGCAGCTAGCAGGTTCAACATTGTCTTACTCTAAACATGAATCCTGAATTGGCTTCCGGTGAACACTAAAAGTGTGATCATATGAGGCATACTTGGAGATAATTTAATTAAGTTTAAAAACATCATCAGGCATTCAAGACATATTTTGCATGGCAATGATTGTTCCTTCTTTTGATACCCATCCATCCATTATCTTCTGCATATTTGGGGTTGAGTCGCAGAGAGAACTATGTACCATGGTCTTGCATTTGGAGGGCGCTGATCTTCATCCCAGCCACTTCACAGTAGGCTGCGGATCACTTCAGTGAAAGTTAGAGGTCAAGGCCTGAAGAAGCCAATAGTACCACATCAATGACAGAGATTTAATGCTGAGACTCCCAAATAGGACCCCTTCAATGCTTCAGCTGTGCCTGGACATTCTGTCCATAAAGGTAATGAACAGAATTAGTGACAAAGCCTTGAAGGAGTCCAACCCCCACTGGAAAAAAAGTCACCTTACTGCTTAGAAATGCATACCAAACTCTGATATTGGTGGTACAGGGACCGAACAGCCCTTATCAAGGGATTTGGTACCCCTTACTCTTGAGGCATCCCACCGCAGAACTCCCGGAGGGACACAGTTCCTTCTCCATGTCCGCAAACATATGACTATATGGGTGAACTCCCATGTAGCCTTGAAGATTCTGCCAAGGGTGTATATCTTTTCCCCTGTTCCATGGGACAAAATCAGACTGCTCCTCCTGAATCCGAGGTTTGACCTCCTCACCAACTATCCTCTCCAGCACCCTTGCATAGACTTTACTGGGGAGGTTGAGGTGAACCCTCTATAGTTACAACACACCCTTCAGTGGCCTTTCTTAAAAAGGGGGACCACCACCCCAGTCTGCCAATCCAGAGGGGCTGTCCCCGATGTCCATGCGATGTTGCAGAGGCGTGTTAACCATGATGGCCCTAGAACAGCCAGAGCCTTTAGGAACTTTGGTCGGATCTCATCTGGCCCTGGGGCTTGGCCTCCAAGGAGTTTTTTTACTTCAGTCACCGAGATGGGAGAGCCCACTTTGGTGGTTCCAGACTCTGCTTTCTCAGAGGAAGACGTATCGGTGGAATTGAGAAGGTCTTCAAAGTATTCTCCCCACTGGTTCACAACATCCCAAGTTGAGGTCAGCAGCGCCCCCAACTCCCAACTGTTAATGGTGCACTGCTTTCCACTCCTGAAACACCAGATGGTGGACCAGAATTTCCATGAAGCTTTTCATGGTCTCAGGATCTCTTCCGTCATCCAGGTTTTTTCCTCAGCGACCACCAAAGCTGCACATCCCTTGGCCAGCTGGTACCCGTCAGCGTGACGACATCTCTTACCACCAGGGGATTACTGCCACAAACGCCACAAGCTGTCTTATGTACACAACTCCTATCAGCTGCCTCGACAATGAACGTGTGGAACATGGTCAACTTGGACTTGATGTTTCCCGCCTTCCCCGGGACATGGGAGAAATTCTGCTGGAGGTGGGAGCTGAAACTCCTTCTGACAGGGGATGCTCCCAGATGTTCCCAGCAGACCTTCACAATACATTTGGCTGTGCCAGGCCTAACCAGCATTCTCCCTCATTGTCGGGTCCAGCAATCCACCAGGTGGTGATCAGTTGACAGCTCCAGCCCACTCTTCACCAGAGTGTCCAAAATATTTGGAATCAAACGGATGATACAAGGTCTATCATCGAACTGAGGCTTAGGTTGTCCTGGTGCATAATGCACATATGGATACCATTTTGTTTGAACATGGTGTTTGTGGACAGTAAATGATGAGCACAAGTCCAATAACCACTCGGGTTAACATTGGGGTTCCTCCCAATCACGCCACATTGAAGTCCCCCAGTAGAACGAGGGTGTCACCAGAAGGTGCGCTCTCCAGCACACCCTACAAATACTCCAAGAAGAGTGGGTACTCTGAATCGCTATTTGGTGCATACGCACAAGCGACAGTCAGGACCTGTCTCCCCACTCGAAGGCGGAGGAAGGCTACCCTCTCGTACACTGGGGTAAACCCTAATGTATAGCTGCTGAGCCTAGGGGCAATAAGTATGTCCACATCTGTTCTGAGCCTCTCACTCCAGGCAATTCCAGAGTGGAAGAGAGTCCGAGAGAGGACTGCTACCCGAGCCCAAGCTGTGTGTGGAGGCCAGTCTGAGTGTGCTTAGTCTGTTCCCTCACCTAGGACCTGTTTGTCATGGGCGACCCTACTAGGGGGTGAATCCATAGACAACTTAGCTCAGGATCATTGGGACACACAAACCCTTCCACCACGATAAGGTGCTAATGGAGGGGTTCTTTCTATTTCATTCATACTAAATTAAAAAAAAAATCAATTATTAAACATTCAACAAAAATCTCACAAATAATTGTAAAATAAATCATACATTATGTTGTTTGTTATCATTATGTGTTTACTTCCTATCTAGAGCAGCATGAACTGAAATCCACCTATGCGGTCCTTGTCCATCTCACCCCATTCCTTGGATAGAGCTGTCAAGGAAGAAAAGTGTGCACAGGAACTTTTCCCCTGCTGTTGGAATAGAGGAACGGAGTCTGCCTATCTGCAGTTGGGCTTTTGTTATGAGATGTATTGTATAATGCTTTGCTGAATTTAATTAAAAAAAGCAAACAGGGGCAGTGGCTCACAGCATGATCCACGCTCCGTTCCGCCACGATCCGCCATGATCCGTCAACTTTACACAAGACTCGAAAAATCTGGTCTGCCACGTACGCCACCACGTCAATTCCACAGTTCAGCAAGCACCAAACAGGAAAAAGAATGTGGTTACATCCTGTGACAAAAGCACAATTGTATTCCCCTTTGCTAATTGATTGAATGAAGCCAAAAGTGAGTGCAAGCGTCAGCTTGTCTGTGCAATTGCCATCGAGACAAAAGGAACAAATGCTTTCCTTCTATTAACTGGCACTAACGTGTGTACAAATATATGACTGTTTTGAGATGTGGTCCAAGGAATGTTAGAAATGTTTGACGCTGCCTAGCGCATTGAGGCGGATCGGGAACGCAAGCAGTGGTCACGGGTGTGCATCCGTTTTTGCAAATGTGGAACGGAGCGGAGCGTGGCAGATGTGGTGGAATCACCCTGTTACTGACAGTCTGGAAGGCAAACACGGAAGTGTGAATTCAGCTGTCTCTTGCGGGCAGAAAAAAGTCAATTTTGGCTGTTTGACTTCTTTTACAGTCCATCTTTGGGTTTCTTTTGGTCTTCTTTATAGAGTTCTCTGACAATAGAATGTTAATTTGCAGACCAAAATGTAACAATCTCTATGAATATAAATAAAGGTTCGAACTTATTGCCTGTTTTTGCAAAAAGATTTTTGCAGGTTAGGCCTAATGAACAGCAAAAACAGTTTTGCAAAGAAATAAAAAAATATGACAATATAACAAATGAACAACCATTTTTTTTTTCTTTTTACTAAATCAATGGCTTTTATTTAACCCTTGTGCAGTATTGTGTCATCTTTTTGAGAAATTCTTCCCCATTCTACTCCCAGTATTTAAGGCAAGGGATTTATATTTATTTTACATCATTTTACTGTTTTATTGTGTGACCTATTTATTGTGTTTTAATTTTTCCGTTCAGCACTTTGAAAAGCTTTCCTTTGTTAAAATTGTGCTATATAAATAAAATTGATTGGATTGGACTGAATGGATGGCACCTTCCAGGAATTGTGATAACTAAGATGGTCATGTCATTTTAAACTTTGACATGATGTCACCTTCTGGATAAAATTTCAGCTCCCTAGAGTCGTCTTTCAATGATTTTCCTTTGATGTCGGTATTGTTCCAAAATCATGTATATAGACTGTTGTATTGAAATCATGTTCAACTGTTAATTCAGTTCCCAAAAAAAATAAAATAAGTCTTGTGACTCTGACAATGCAGTCGGTCAGTACATGTCAATCATGCACACGCACACACAGGAAACCAAATGCATCTGAAATGGATGTTTCACAACAAATTATGCACCCTAACTCAACAAAAATGAATAGTCATTTGAAATCATTGAGATGTTCTAATTATTTAACTTTATTTAAGCAGGGAAATACCATTGAGATTAAAAACCTCTTTTTCAAGGGAGTCCTGAGAAATCTTTGAAATAATGATGCAAATCTTAAATACAATGATGCCGTTTCTAAGTAGAAGTCATTTAAGGGGTTTGTTAGTTGGAAAGTTTGCCACTCCAAGAGGAAACACCCCTGGAAGACAAAGAAGGGATTTTTTCATCTAAAACTTGGAAGCAAAGAATCCTTTGGATGAATGGTACTGTAAATGTTGCAACCACTAATATTTGTCAAATTTCAACTTTTGTAGATGATGCCACATTTGCATTATTTTTCCTCACCAATAGGCAGCAAACCGAGACATGAATCTTCCTGAAGATGTAACTCAGGACATAAAGCGCTGTCACCAAACTCAGTTGAATTGCGTCGTTGATCACCATGGTAATGAACATAATGTAACGCGGGTTGTCATAAAACACGCTGGGGACACAAAGAATAGAGATTTATGACATATGGTTTAAATAAGTAAAAAAATGAGTAAACATTGCATACATGACATCCATCAATCCCTTTTCTTCTTTGGTTGCTTGCGCACTGGAGGAGTCTATCTCAGTGTTTCCCAACCTTTTGTTCACCGCGGCACACCGCGGGGAGAGGGGGGGGGGGGCTGTGCACAGTCAATGCCGTAAATTTATATAGCGGACCGGGGGGGTGCTCTTCGCGGCACAGTCAATGCCGTAAATTTATACAGCGGACCGGGGGGTGGGGGCTGTCCGCGGCACAGTCAATGCCGTAGGTGCGGCACTCCTGACAATGTCTCGCGGCACGGTTGAAAAACACTGGTCTATCTCATAGTATTCACTACTCTTATTCTGCCATGGGTGACCACACACAGGGAGGGTGACTCTGCCCAACCCGTGTGACTATGTGTGACCTTAGGGTCTTAACTGCTACTTGCTAGATGATATGTATCAGATTGCAAACAATCAAGCCCAAAATATCATTCCATCGGTTATCTCTAACCAGTAGAACAAAGTACCCTCTAAATCAGGGGTGCTCAAAGTCGGTCTTCGAGGGCCGCTGTCCTACATGTTTTCCAGGTTTCATTTGATTCAAATTATTAGCTCATCAGCAACCTCAGCAGAAACCTGATAACGATCCTGATCATTTGAATCAAGTGTGACAGGAAAAGAAACTTGGAAAACATGCAGGACAGCGGCCCTCGAGGACCGACTTTGGACACCTCTGCTCTAAACCTAACCCTTCTGTTCATGGATCCCGATCTGCAACAGAAGCACATAGAAGTTACTGGAACAAACTGTCTTCACTAACGCTTGCTGTCAGATTTTGTCTTGTTACAGTTTACCTCTTTGACCCAAGTCATGATTGTGAGGCATGTCCAGCAGTATCAACAGATTTAACAAGCATTGTGAAATAGGCAATGTGTCAAACACTTTGAAAAAAAAAATCTTTAAATACTGCATTAACCTTCTTGATCCATATTCCCTGCACTTTTACTAATTCCATCTCAGCTGCTGAAGTAGATACCTTTGGTGGCCTTTGAGCTGCCTCCTCATGATTACTATTTGCCTGTATACTTCTGCGGTACTTGTTTTGCTGTCCTGCACATCTGCTATGCTGCCTTCAGGTCATTCAATCCCTTCCTTTGGTTGTGGTTATCTTCTCTCACCTGATATTATTTGCCCAAACTTACTGCACCTAGTCAGAATGCCATTCTGATATCATTGCAAGTATCAAGAGGCCCTCCAATCCAGTCTCCCTTTGTCGATTATTGTCTTTGTTTCTTGGACGGCTTGAGCGCATTAAGTGAAGTTTCATTGCCCTGTATTGCCAAGAAAGTAACCTTGATTGATCGTCAGAAGGGATAGAAGTGTCCTTCATCTGATGCTTTTTTTATGGCAAAACTATTAACCGTAGATCCTTACTTTAAAAAATAAATCCTATCAACAAGTGCATCATCATTGCATTTTTTCCAAATATTCTATGATGGTCCGATTTTAAGCTGTTCAAAAAGTTGGTGAAATTATACACAATGACCCTAAGAAAGCCAGCTTTTAAAAACTATTCATACACATGATCCCAGTCAAAGTTTTGACTAACTAAAAAAAAATACCTGCAACTCACATACAGAATTGCATTGGTTGATAGCAGGTATAAAATTAAAAAAAAAAAAAAAAAAAAAAGTCAAATTAGATGGAGCTGCAGGAGCGATCTGTAAAGGAACTACCTCAATAACAGGGGGATACTGGACCCCAACACAAATCTATATACAATAAAAACAGGAAAAATTATTATGATACTGCCTGATCCACGCCTTTCAGTGAAATACTGAGAAACAAAACAATAAGCTGTGATGAGGACTGAACACAATGATGAGGACTGAACACTGTGTCTTGTCACAGCATATGCCCACGGATCAAGTTGTGATGCAATGGGCACTCGGGGGAAAAACAAAACAAAAAAAAACTGTTCATGTTAAGAGTGGGTGGCTCGGTGGTTAGCATGTCCCCCTCATAGTGCAAGGACCCGAGAGCAAATCCACCTCACTCCAGCCTTCCTGCGTTGAGTTTGCAAGTTTTCTTTCTGTGTGGGTTCTTGCCGGGCACTCTGGCTTCCTATCACACTCCAAAATCATGCATACTAAATTGTCCTTAGGTATGACTGGGTGCGTAAATGGTCGTTTGTCTCTGTGTGCATTCAAATTGGCGAGAGGGTGGCCTTTTAGGAGTGATTTCACTCTGCTAAAAGCAAAAGACCAGGCCAGGGGGAAAGCCTCCCTCTCTCTGGTTGGCTACCAACAAACAATTCTGAACGAGGGCAAGCGTGCACTGGGATGTAAACCAGGATTGTATGATGTGTTACCTGTGTCTGAGGAAGGTGTGCACCATGCTGCCATTGATGACACTGAGAACCAGCCACACCATCATGGCCATCATATTCTTGGATAGAGCATTGGAGAAGCTGTCTTTTGGAACCACTATACCAGAAACAGAATTGAAGGAGCTGACATTCTGCCAGCTGACATTGAGTGCCTCTGCCAGGGCAGATGATGAGTTTGGCATCATCAACTAGTGTTATCTTGCACACAATGACCTGACAAAAAGAAACACTGTCACGGAAAGGCAACACAAGCTTCATCATCAACATCTTTATTAGACTCACCTAATCATGTCGACTGGTCTCTCATCATCTTGACTCATCATGCATGCGACCATTTCCAGGTGATGTTTGCTGTGCCAAAAACCTGATTTTGCTCAGCTGCTACCACATCTGAACGTGCCTTAGAGAAGCCAGGAATATTATTGGTTATCATATATCATAGATTACTACAAACTACTGTCCACACTGCCGCAGATAGCCGGCACCGCAGGCAGACACAACGTTGCGAGATATGTGCGTGAATCCAACAAATAATAAATGGTGCTATCCCATCCTCGTCGTCACTTTGTTATATTCCTTGTGGTGCTGTAGAAGGGCTAATGATGAGGAAATAGGAGACAACGACAATAGGCGCCTCATCTTGTATTGTATTCAATTGGCATGGACACAAACATGGCCATAACCCAATCCCCGAAGGGTCATACTTAGGCACAATACACAACAATGACGCTTAGTAGACAAGCAGCGGGTTGAAAGAGCTGTCATAGAGACGGACCCCCCACTCCCCTCTTACCAAGTGCCCTTGCACTGATGATGATTGGTGTATTAGCTGAAGGACATTCTTACACAGACACCACATTTACCGTCATAATTCACCACCTCTGTCGTTCCTGAATTCAACCAGCGTGATGGGACTGGAAGCGCCACACTTGGCTGCTCCCAATGGGGCCACGTTATGGCCAAAATTTCCTGCACTGCCCTTTGCCTATCATCTACATGTTTTACAAGATATGTTATAATGTTTGTTGATGCATGTGCTGGGATTTTTCTCCAGACTTGAGCCACGCCCTCTGTATGGGGATGTGGCTGAAGGCTTCTTTTTTTTTTCTTTTTCTTTTTTTTTCTTTATCACAACCTCATAGACCTTTATCTCTGCTAGGATCTCAGCACACTCAGCATAGCACACCGCGGCGGGCCTTGCTATCTGTCTATTAAAGGAGAAAAAGCACTTTGGTATAGCTTGCATATTAATTAAATAATTATGTTGATTGTTGACGCATATTAATCAAGTTGAATTAAGGTAATCAGTAATCCGTTGAAAACAAATAAACAATTTAAGCAGTTATCAGTGTTCCATTTAGCCTGCGTCCGTGACTCATACCTTTTGCCAGAGGACGCATACGTTTGCTTCAACGAGCGTCCCTCAGACGCATCATTTTTTTTTCTTTTTTTTACATCAACATATTAATATTAATATTAATATTAATATTAATATTAATATTAATATTGATATTAATATTAATATTAGCAACTTCACCAATAAAAACTAATTCACTTCAGTATTAGATGGCAATTCATACCATATACTACTTAGTATAGTAATTCATTGTTACTGTATTCTCTTCACATGGACAATAAGCTCATGGCTGATTCATTAGTAATTTATTCATGCATATTGTGCAAGAGGGGATTGGCTGGAGACGAAACCACTGCAAGAAGTCGGTAAGTTTAGCCCCAACAACATGTAAAAAATATGATTTTGAATTGACTTAATGTGTAACTCCGTGATGGAGATCAGAAAGTTATACGCTCGCAGGAGCAAGGAATGAAGTCAATGAGGTCCTAGCCATCATCATCATCTCTGTGGCGCTGCACGGTGGCGACCTGGAGGGCTGCCGCATCTTGTGTTTTATCATTTTTCTTTTAACATTATCTTCCCCCCACCCAATAACAGTTGTTCTTCTTCGTTGTTATCGTTATAGTTTTATTGTCTGTCTGTCCTGCATCAGTACAGCATCAAATAAGTGCCAGGCTTCAGTGGAACATACTTAATGCTCAAACTGTCATTTGAGCCTGTAGCTGCGTGCTACCTGCAAGCCCAGGGGTCGGCAACCCGCGGCTCTCGAGCCACATGCGGCTCTTTACCACCGCCCTAGTGGCTCCCTGGAGCGTTTTCAAAAATGTTTGAGAATGGAAAAAGATGGGGGAGAGGAATATATTTTTGTTTTCATATGGTTTCTGTAGGAGGACACACACGACAGAAACATTCTTAAAGTTTTCCAGTACTCTATAAATGTGTCGAATAAATAGTATGTTTCTACATTTCTGTCAACGAAGATTTACGTCACAGCCTGCGACACGCTTTTCTATCAGCAGGGCGGGTTGCCAGGCAAGTGGCCGTTGTAAACAAACGGGCGGCTGTGATGGGCCATGCATCCCAAAGGGAAAAAGAGAAGAATAACTGAGAAAATTAGGATTCAGCATTTCTCATGTGCGTTCATTCTCAATGCGGAAGTAGTACCCGAATGTTTGCTCTGTAGCGAGAAGTTGTCAAATAACAAAAAGAGCAATGTCGAACGACATTTTCGGCGAGGGCATGCTGCATTTGCAGCCAAGTACCCAGTTGGGGTAGGGATGAATGGAAACGTGCAATTGCATTACTTCTGGAGAAATTAGAGAAGCGCAAAAATAGATTTAAGAAGTGGATTCAAACTCCACGACTGCTTCAAGTTTGGTTGTAACCCGGGAGATAATAAAACGTGGCAAACCGTTCACAGATGCTGACTACATGAAGGAATCATTCATCAACATATCAAAACACCTATTTACAGACTTAATAAACAAAACCAGGCTAATACAAAAAAAAATTAAACAAATGCTTCATGCTTAAACTCCGCTAAGACAGTGAAGGAAAGCGCGATTAAAATGGCAGGCAACATCACCGATCAACAAATCAAGGGCATTAATTCAGCGCCAGCATGTGATGTGATCGATATTGAACAGACTGCGCGTTTAAACAGGTATGTGACTGATGTTTTATTTTTATAAATGCAGGTGGCGTTTTATTGCACGTTCCATTTTTTTTTTTTTTTGCGAATCCTCAAAATAAAAACTTCAAATATCTGCTTTCTTTAATTTCATCAAAGCAATGAAACATAATTCATTAAAATTGTAATGGAGTTAAACTTGAGGCAGCATCGCACAACAGAGTAGTCACGTGGTGCGTCATTTTCGACAGGATGCACTTCAGGAAAAATAAACATTAAATCATGAAGGCTCGATGGCTCATAATGTATTCGTAGTTGATTTAATCATTTTGATCGTCGGCTAATATAGCTACTATAGATACATACAGCATGTGTTTCCTTCATTATAAGGCTTTTAATTTTTTGGGGCTCCACACATTTGTTTTTTGTTTTTTTGGTCCAATATGGCTCTTTCAAAATTTTGGGTTGCCAACCCCTGTGCTAGCCGCATCAGTTAGTGTTGGAGAAATTTAGGAATCCTTTACATATATTGTGTACTTAATCAATGTTTTTAATCAGATGTGCCAATCAAATAGGACCATGTCGATTTATGTCCTTAATGTAGCAATCAGTAATACTCAGGGAAGTAGAGCACATGTACTAATCACCCATGTGTTAGACGTAATATATACGAATAAATTAGATAGGAGAGCTAAATTCCACTTGGTGCAGTACTACCGTTGACCAGACAGGGCCGCTAATACCGCGTAGCGACGTGTGGTGGTGGTGTGGCGACAACAAACTCTATGACACATTGAGAAATGCCAAAGGCACTTGTGCTCTTATATCTCTGCTGTTGCCTGTAACAATCTTCCCCTCCACGGCAGAGGAAATCCTAGCGGCCGCTTCACAGATCACTCCGCGCCCTTTTCCACCAAAAGTGAAGCATCTCAGGAGAAGGCGTGCCGCCTGGAGTGCCGGGGGACCCACCTACATTGACACAATCGGTGTGCCTCGCGGAGTACCAGATGAGTATAAGTTGGTCAACCAAATTGCAGCGGGTTTGGAATCCATTTTCATATGGATCACACCGAATAAAAATGTAGATCGAATCAACCACATCCATTACAATGTGCAGAAGCTGGGCAACTATACAGAGGAGGGGCTCCTCGCTATAAAAGAACAACTCGCGGCAACCTCACTCATGGCATTCCAGACTCGCATCGCAGTGGACATGCTCCTGGCAAAGGAGGGTGGCGTGTGCGCCATGTTCGGAAACCAGTGTTGCACCTGGATTCCCGACAACACCGCCCCTGACGGGGCGCTGACCAAAGCCATCGATGGCTTGCGCACTCTGAATAGGAAAATGCGAGAGCACTCTGGAGTAAACACCATCCCGTGGTCTGAGTGGTGGGACAAAATGTTTGGCAAGTACAAGAATCTGGTGGTCACCTTCATGCTGTCAGTTGCCATTTTCACTTCTGTGCTCACATTGTGTGGCTGTTGTTGCATTCCCTGCATTCGCGCATTGCTTGGCCGACTTATCTCAACTGCTATTGCCCCGACAAAAACCAGGTTGGATGAGGTGTACCCGTTAATTCTCCAACCCGGTCCGGACCCGGATCTCGGTGTGGGCACTCCTCCTCAAGGTAGCGAGTGGGACTACGATTTCGCACCTCCTCATCTGTATGAGGAAATGTGCCCTGTCTTCCCGGAGTTGACCCCACGTGATGATGCAGCTGAATAAAGCCGATTGGAGGTTCCGCTGTTGATGCTTTGTGGTGGTGGCAAATGTAGAATCAAGAGGAGGGAATTGTTGGAGAAATTTAGGAATCCTTTACATATATTGTGTACTTAATCAATGTTTTTAATCAGATGTGCCAATCAAATAGGACCATGTCGATTTATGTCCTTAATGTAGCAATCAGTAATACTCAGGGAAGTAGAGCACATGTACTAATCACCCATGTGTTAGACGTTATGTTGATCAGATGTTCCTGTTGATTGATGAAGTGATTTATTAATGTTTTTGATTCAATGTGATTATACATTTGACACCCTGTCCTTATCATTAGGATAGCAACATGTTCCACTCATGACAAGAGTGCTCGAGGCCGTGGGCTGGTGGTTGTTGAAGTCTTTCTCAGACAGGGCCTGTCAAACAACAATTGAACAACATCCTAGACCGGGGTCACCTGGAAGGCTCCCCAAGAAAGAAGAAGTCGGGTGGAGAAATGCGGTGGACCCGAGCACCCTTCTTACTGGAACGTGTTGCTGCATACTGCATTGAGCCACACACCTACACGCATGCGCTTAGCTGTCACAAGATGTATTACAAGATTTTGGGTTCCGGTCACATACATTGCTCCCCCATGCATCTCTATCCTTTAGGGCCGGAACCTACATGTAACCTAGGGACCTCTGAATAATAAAACTAAGGGGAACGAGGAAGTACCTCAGAGCGCGGCAGCACTGCAGCCTTTGTGGTCCTGTCTCGTTCTCCTCATGCATGAGCATAACCGTTGCCTTCTCTCTTTCTTTTAGACAAACGCTCGGGTTGACAGTATTTGGCTTGGTGAACCTGACAGTTAGCTTCAGGGCTAACCTAATCCGCCATGCATCACAACCGGAGGTATTTGGCTGTACCTCGGTGGTGTGATCAGTTTGCTTCGGAGCCATGGCTTCAGTAGGGACCTTGCTGGTGCTGCTCTCGGTTGGCGGTGAGCTCCTGGGCTCAAGTGGACTTACTGTGACCAATTCAGAAGTACGACGCGTCTACACGCGCCCTCCAATCTACAGGAAGCAGACTGCCAGCAAACCCCCCTGTTGCCATCATCGGTGGCCCGGCTGCGAGAGGCAGATGGAGGAAGAAGGGCAGGAAAGGTGCTGTGCAGAAACACGTCAGGAGCAGGGGTAGATCGCCATTGCTTTCAATCATCTTGAGTAATGTGCAGTCATAAAGGAGCAAAATGGATGAGCTCCCATTACTTTCTAGACCATGTCACGAGTATCGTGAGGCTAACATTATGGTGTTCTCCAATACATAGCTACACGAGGACATACCAAGTTCTATGCTTGAGCTGGAAGGCTTTTCAGCCATTTGTTCAGATCGGGAGGCCTCATCAGGAAAGTCCAGAGGAGGTGGACTAAGCATTTACGTGAGTAAAAGCAACATTAAAAACACCTAGGGAGCGAAACCTCTCCCAGCTTATGCCTACTTACAAATCTGCTCTCTAAACAAGCAAGCCTATTAAAAAAATGTGCTGCAGTGGATCGAGGACAGCATTGAGACACTTAAAAGTTGCTTTCTCTGTACAGACTGGAGCATCTTCCATGACCTTGAATTGAAAAAAGCATGAGACCATAACTGACTATATCAAAATCTGTGTGGACAATGTCATTCCAAAAAAATCTATACTCCTTTCCCAAACAATAAACCCTACATCACCAATGCGGTTAAAACTTGCATAAACAGTAAGAAAGCGGCATTTAAATATGGGGACGGGGGTGTATGGCTGCAGCCCAAAATTAATTTAACAGGCTGCTAAGACAGGCCAGAAGCAACCACAGAGTGGCCCTGGAGGAGAGCTTTCCTCCATGAACTCAAAAAATCTGTGGCACTAAATGAAACAAATTACCAATATGAACGCTAAGATTAATCCAATTGTCACACAAGACAAATTCTTAAAAGCAAATGAGCTAAATTACTTTTTTCTTCGTCATGACTCCATGACTTCGACGTCAGAGTCAGTCGATTTCAATTCGGATCACTTCACTATGTGTCACAAATCCAACAGAATTCACATAAATCCTCAACAGGTTAAGAGTGCTTTTAGTAAGGTGCGTAACAAAAAATCTATCATGGTTTGCCAGCCAAGCTACTAAAAATGTGCTCAGAGGAGCTTACAGCTGCTTGATGCCCCATCTTTCAGCAGTCTATGGACAATCACATGGTTCCCGATATCTGGAAAAAGTCTCTGATCATCCCTGTTCCCAAAGTTGCATGTCCTTCTACAAATAAGGACTACAGACCGATTGCTCTGACTAGAGTCGTTATAAAGTCTTTTGAAAGAACTATTGTAAATGAACTTAGGTCGAAAGCTGGCTCTCAATCTTGACCCGTTACAATTTGCAAATGGGAGGCCCACAAGGGGGTGTAAGTTCACCTTTTCTTTTTACTATTTCTTTCTACTATTGCAGTAGACTGCCAAAAAACTAAATTTTAAAATACTCATGATACTGTTATTCTTAATCTTCTCTCTGGAGATAACAGCCCTATGAGCTACCTCATGGAAATTGACTATTTTAATGAGTGGTCGGAGAACAGCTACTATTTTAAGTCCTGATAAAACTAAAGAGATGATTTTCGACCCTTAAACTCGTGTGCGCACATGAACCAGTGGCACTGGGGGGCACACCTATCGAGCAGGTAAATTCATATAGCTTTATTGTCATTGTACAAGTACAACGAAATTGAAAGAGCAACCCCTGATGCAGTAGAATAGATTAAGGTACCTCTAAAACAGTATAAGGAAATATAAAAACACACACACACACATATATATATATATATATATATATATATATATATATATATTTATATATATATATATATATATATATATATATATATATATATATATATATATATATATATATATATATATATATATATGATTAAAAATGTGATATGCTAAGCTATACAAGTACACAACGTAATTTACATTCACATTCCGCTAGTTATTGCATGCTTCCCTAGAATTGCACTGTATTAGGCTATATACAGTATAATTAATTTCACAGTGATATTGAGTATTAATTTCCTGTTTGTGTTCAGAGCAGTTATGATTCTTGGATGGAGGCTGTTCCTCAATCTGTTGGTCCGAGCTGTCATTGTTCTGTACTATCTGCTCGAGGGCAGCTGTTCAAAGTGGATGTGTCCGGGGTGAGATGGGTCCTTGGTGATGCCGTGGGCCTTCCTGAGACAGCGGGAGCTGTACAGGTCCTCAAGGGAAGGGAGAGGGCAGCCAATGATCCTCTGAGCTGTTCCGATGACCCTCTGGAGCATTTTCCTCTCTACAGCTGTGCAGCTGGAGAACCACATGCAGAGGCAGTAGGTGAGGATGCTCTCTCTAGAGCAGTGGTAGAAGGACACCAGCAGTTTCTGCATGAGGTGGTTGTTCCTGAGTATTCTCAGGAAATACAGTCTCTGATGGGCCTTCTTGATGCTAGCAGCAGTGTTGGTGCGCTAGGTCAGGTCATCATCGAGGTGAACGCCCAGGAAGCAAAAATTGGAGACCTTCTCCACACAATCTCCGCCTATGAACAGGGTGTGGATGCCTGTTTTCTTCCTCCTGAAGTCGACAATCAGCTCCTTGGTCTCAGTGGTGTTCAGGACCAGGTTGTTTTCTGTTCATGACTCAGACTGGTGCTCCACCCCGTTCCGGTATGCAGACTCAACCCTTCCGAGATGAGCCCCCCCACAGTGAATTTGATGATGGTGTTGCTGGAGTGGATGGAAGTGCAATCATGGGTGTAAAGAGTGTAGAGTAGTGGGCTCAGCACACATCCCTGAGGGGAGCCGGTGCTGAGGCTTAATGGACATGTGGTGGCCTACTCTCACCATCTGAGGACGGTCAAACAGGTAGGCCTTAATCTATAGACAAGATGGAGTGAGACATTCCAGTTTTGCCGCCAGTTTTTCCGGAAGGAAAGTGTTGAATGCTGAGCTAAAGTCCACAAAAAGCAGTTGCGCGTAGATCCCCTGCTTCTCCAGATGGCACAGGGCAGAGTGGAGAGCTGTAGCAATGGCTTCCTCGGTGGACCTGTTTGTTCTGTAGGCGAATTGATGAGGGTCAAAGCTGGGTGTGAGTGTTGAGACTATATGTATCCATACCAGTTTCTTAAAGCACTTTGCAAGGATAGGTGTGACCGCAACTGGCTGGTAGTCATTCAGACAGGTGATGGTTTCCTTCTTTGGTATTGGGATGATCGTAGAGGTTTTCAGACAGGATGGAACGACAGCCTTAGAGAAGGACTGGTTAAAGATCTTAGTAAAGTCCCCGGCCAACTGGCCCACCCATTCCCTCAGCACCTTTCCGAGACGCCATAAGGTCCTGTAGCTTTCCTTGGGTTTACGGCCCTCAGTGTCCTCCTCACCTAGTGCTCCTCCAGTACGAGGACATGGCTGCCGTGGGTTAGTGGATGTGGTGTAGCGCCCTTTGGTGGCTCCACTCAAGACGGGCGAAGAAGTGGTTCAGCTCCTCCGCCAGTGAAGTGTCACCAATGGCAGCAGGGAGGTTGCTGGGTCTGTAATTGGTCATAAGCTGGACCCCCTGCCACACACACCTGGTGTCGTTGCTCCGTAGACAGTCCTCAATCTTTCTGCTGTAGGCAGCCTTAGCCTCCCTGATGCCTCTCCTCAGGTCAGCTCTGGCGGCACTGTGCAGAGCCCGGTCATCAGCTTTGAAAGCTGTATTTCTCTCTCTAAGAAGGCAATAGACCTTCTTTGTCATCCAGGGCTTTGTATTGAGAAAGCCTTGTCCACAGTGACAGTGTGCATGCAGTGCTTGATGTATCCCAGGACCGCCGCTGTGTACTGCTCCAGGTCCTGATGTTCAAAGACAGTCCAGTCCGTTGACTCGAAGCAGTCCTGCAGCCGTTGTAGAGCTTCTTCAAGGCCAGGTTTTAACAGTTCTGATTGTGATGGGAGCTCTCTTCCTTAGGGGAGTGTATGCTGGAATCAAGTACACGGGCCATGTGGTCTGACTGACCCAGATGTGGTAGTGGCCTTGGCCTAAACCCTTGCTTGATATTGGAGTAGACCTTGTCCAGTGTATTTGCACCCCTGGTGGCACACTTAACGTGTTGATATAATTTAGGGAGCACTTTCTTAAGGTTGGCCCCTGCAATGATGTGGACAGCCTCAGGATATGTGCTCTGTTGGCTGCTAATGCTGTCATATAATAGTCCAAGGGCCGTGCTAGCGTTAGCATTAGGTGGAATATACACAGTCGTTAGCCTAACAACAGAATGTTGTCTAGCTGGGTATGAGGGCCTGCATTTAACAGTCAAGTATTCAAGGTCCGGGGAGCAGCAGCTGCTTACCATCTCAGTGTTTGTGACCCAGTTTTTGTTTAGGTAAGCACATAAGCCCCCTCTTCTACTTTTGCCAGAGCCGCCAGTTCTGTCGGGTCGATATAGCGTTGCGACCTGCTAGCTCGATAGCCGTGTCCGTAATTGATGGTCTGAGCCAGGTTTCTGTGATGAACAGCACGCAGCTGTCCTTCACAATGTTGTTCATTGCCACCATTAGTTTCATTTCATTCATTTTGTTGGCGAGTGACCTCGCTTGACCTCGCTCCTTGTTTCTGCCGTCTCTCCCGACGCCCCCTGCCCCTCGCCGGTGTGACGATCCACGGAGAGTCGGGGCTTCTGGCTATGTCCGCTGGTGTGCTATGACTGCGGATGAACTCGGCTGTAATCGACCACTCACTAAGTAATCCAATTTGCAGAAGATCGTGCCGTCCATAGATGTAAGTCGCCTGACAGGTTACTACTGAATTTAGTGACCACAGTACGAGTATAGCAAAAATAATTGCATCTAAAAGGAGAGCCCTGAGCCTCTGCGACTATGTGCGACGACATCTTGAAACAGGGAGGCCCTAGGAGTCCAAATGGAGAACACGGTAAAATGGAATTCCATGTGGACTACTAATACGCTAACCTAGCCCAAAGGTTGCATTTTCTTCAAAGGCTTAGATTCTTTGCGGTAGGCATGGGCGTCATGACCAGTTTTTACAATGCAGTGCTCGGTAGCATCATATGATATGGCATAGGAGCTTGGTTCGGGACTTTGTCTGTCCAACTCCAAATGAAAATCATAACAATGGTGAAAACAGCTATGGAAGTTGTTGGGAGTAAAGACTCCCCATCATTCCAAAGGATATTTGAGAAATTTGTGCTCAGTGAGAATCCTTGCAGATTCTCAACATATTTTATTTTCTGAATATGAGATCTTACCCTCAGGTAGAATCTTCAGATTGAGTCTTTGCAAAAGAAACAAATTTAAATGATCATTTCTCTCTGCTTCGATTGTTTTACTGAACAAAAGTCAAAAGGATAGAGCCTTAGTAGGATCTAAAATAAACACAAAAAAAAATATCCTCCTGTGTATCTTTGGTATTTATTTTGATTTTAAAATACAAGACTGATTTTATTGCAGGATTGCCATGAACATGCATGAGTGTCCTATTTTCTCTGCACTGATTGTACCTTGCTTGCTGCTATGCTGATGTGTGTTTTATATACAGTATATGTCTGTTTTAACACTGTTGTGATCAAAGCACTTTTGCCAAAGACAAATTTCCCTCTGGCAAAATTAAGTTAATCTTATTTTATCTTAGCTAGCTCGGCATCACAAGTCTGTCTTAAGTTCATGCTAAGTTAGTTAATGTTATTCCTTGTGTCAAGACAATCATATTCATTTGTTTTCCATGCAGACAGGGGACTTTGAAGTGAGTTTCAACAGTATGAAAACGATGATAATTTTTACAACATCGCCTTAGAAGTGAGTTTCAACAGTATGAAACGGTGATCATTTTGACAACATTGTCTTAGTTGGTGTCTGACAATGTCGTTAGAGCGTCTGGCTAAGGTGTGTCAAACTGTTCAACGCAAATGGGTTTATCCCGGACTGCAAGATGATTTTGTGATGTATAAAAATGAGCGGAAATTTGTAGAAAATAAAAAGCTTGAGAAGGTTTTATGATTAATAGTAATGTTAATATTTAATGGTTAATAGTGATGTACAGTACTTGTTTTAGACAGTATTTTAAAAAAAATGAAGTTGTTGTTTTAAAGTTACAGAAATGTATACCATGTTTTTATTGGAATAGATTTTGGATAGATGGACGCTACATGTAAGTTCATTCTATTTTAATAAATTGTTTGAACCTTGGGTTTACTTTGTCGTTTTTATTGTGCAATTTGTGGGATTCCAAACATTTCTGTCGGGACCCATAGTTTTTTAGTATTGCAACAGTTTTCAGAGGTAAAATGAACACTGCAGTTATAGTGGATGAAGTCCAAATACGTATGTTCTACGTGGTTGGAGCTTTCATATTGTTTTTGAACTTGCGCTAAACTTGTGAATCTGACATTGGGTTTCAGGGGCAAAATAAAACAGCTGTGTGCTTGGATGAGGAAATCGAACCAAACCAGATGGTTTCATATCATGTGTCACAGTGCTGACTATGTGGCAATATTAACTGCTATATTTTTATAACTGAGGTTACTGACAAAAGATTGTTATTACTTTTACATCAACAATTGGGGAGGATAGCTTGGCAAGAGAGGGAAAGACATAGCTGTTGAGTTCGGTAAGGCGTCTTAATCACATAGCACTGGTCAGAAAGACGGGTTTTGACCGAATAATTTTTTTCTTCAGAAGGTTGGCGGGAAGTAGATGTTTGGAGTACAGAGAAGAGGATCGGGCTTTTGGGTTTATGTTTACAGGGTCTTGGCCTTGAGCAAGGAGAATCAGTCAGGCTGACCTGAACAATCCTTGGATGAGGAAATCGAACCAAACCAGATGGCGCCATATCACGTGGACCCCATCCCCATGTCCATAGATTGGAATGTACACGTCAATTGTAAACTATATAATTTGGGGCAAAACTGTCTAGCGGTACTTCTTTTCTGCCCAACTTGTCCGCAAGTCGGTGCTCTTGGGAGTAGAAGAAAGTGTTATGTGTGGTTTGGGTTTGTGGTCTTTTTTGGTTTTTGTTAATGTTGCTAAGTTCTAGTGTCAAGCTTTGTTTCCCTTTGCATCTGCTTTTGCTGTCAGTGTCTCATTAGTTTGATCTTGTCCACCTGCCTGTTTACCTGCCCTCCTTGTCATCCAATCAGCTTACCCTGCCTTTGGTCTCTCCCCAGCTGTGCCGTGTCTTCTCGTTTAGTGTGTTGTTTATTTAAGTTCCCAGTTTGTATTCAGTTCTTGTCGGGTCATTGTTTATTTTCCGTGCTGCCTGGTCCTCCTCGCTAGCATTACCTCCCTGCTGCCTCGCCCGAGCTGACTTGTGGTCACTCTGCTCCTGGTCCTCTTTTTCCTCATTTTGCCCCCACCTGCCTGTAAGTTTGTTCCTGTTCTGAGCGTTTCTCTTGTACTTTATATTGTTGCGCATTCCCCATCCTGTTCAGTGTTTTTGATTAAATGATCTTTTGAGCTTCAAACCTATCAGCACCAGCATTTATTGGTTCCACCTTTCGCACACTCCTCATCCACATGCCTCGAGATCATGACAGAAAGGCCAGAATTTGTACTTATTGGACTTTGGAGTTAAAGCTCAGATGAAATTGCAATCGAGTAATTGTTTTCTTAATTAAATGAACAAGCGTTTTAATCATTTAATGTTATTACTGTATTGGTATTCTGACATTTTACATAAATTACAGTGGGCCCCCGGTTTACGAACTCCCTCTTTTATGAACCTTTCGACTTACGAGCACGAGTGTGGACCGCAGCGGTTTTTGTCCCCCTCTTACGCACAAACCTTTCGATTTAGGAACAATCCGACATGCCGGTCAATGTGTTCGCACAATTATTTTCGCTTTGCTGCATCAACAAAATCAAATGTTCACGCTTGTCACGGTGACGCTGAACGCTATTGCTCTTACAATATCATAGTCACTGTCTCAGTCACGGTGTCAGTCACGGAGTCAGTCACGGAGATGCCGATATGCTATTGGTCGATTAAGGTCACAGTCCCGGTCTCACTCACGGAGATGCGGGTATGCTATTGGCCGGCGTCACGTCAATCACAGAAATGCCGATATGCTATTGGCCAAACGCCTTTATCTAGCTTGATGGCACAGCTGGTTGGGATGGAAGGAAGGAGAGAAAATGAGTGAAAAACGGAAGGAAGGAATGTTGTGAAGACTTTGCAAACTTTATCTGTTAGACATGGCTTCTAAAATTGCAAATGGCGGTACAGGAAGAAGTAAGAGGATGATGACAATAGAAACCAAGCAGGAGATAATAAAAAAATACGAAGGAGGCGCACGCATAGTTAACCTTGCTCGTGAGTATGGCCGTAACCGCTCGGCAATCTTCTAAGGGCAAGACTTTCCTTGCCGGGGGACGGACCTCGGTCGACAACAAAATGGAGAGGCTTCTTCTATTACGGATTAAAGAGAAGGAAATCGCCGGTGATATGTTCTAGTTTGAGAAAAGTTCTTGTTCAAGACAATAATTCAATAAATTCTGCGGGTTGGTCTTTGCTCACCTCCGGCTCCACTCAGCTCAAGTCACGTCGCCCCAAAGGTAAATGTCATATTTCCTTAGTATATTTATGTTATTTAATTTAACTGTACAGTAGATTATGTTACTAATTTTTAATATGTGTATAAAGTCGTGATGTTTTTACCTGAGGTTTTTGCATGCGTTGCACGCATTCACTAATTAACATAGGTTTGGATTGCCCGTCATACGAGCAATTCGAATTACGAGCGTAGCCGCTGAACGGATTAAGTTCAGGGGCCCACTGTAATAAATTTGTTCATGTTTTATTGTCCTTCGTGTCAGTTTCTTGTTGAGTTTGTGTTCACCTGTCCTTGTCAACCCGCTTCCTGAGAGACTGTCAGCGTGGACTGTAGAGAACCCCCTCACCGAGACCTCACTCAAAAAGTCAAAAGAACTATTCCTGGACTTCTGTAAACACAGCATTTACTTGGCCCCAATAATCATCAATGGGACCTGAGCTGAAAAAGTCCACTTATTCAAGCTCCAGGGAGTTTACACTACCAACGACCTCTCCTGGACCATCAACACCACGGCGGTGGTGAAGAAAGCCCAGCAGCAACTCCACTTTATGACAGTGGTCAGGAAAAAGCTCCTTGAGGAGCAGCTGCTGCTGACTATTATCCAAACCACCATTGAATGTGTCCTAACAAATTGGATGCTCTCTGCCCTTCCTGAAAAAAACAATCAGATCTTGCTGAGTAGAGTGAGGAAAATTGTCAGAGACACAACTCATCCTGGTCTTCATTCTTTCAAACTGTTGTCCTCTGGTTGGCACTAGAGGGTTCACAAAAGTGAGACTCAGGGACACGTTTTTCCACAAAGCTATTAGTGGTCTGAATAAGAACACATCAAGAACACGCTTAAAATATCAATAACAATTGCACTCTTTTGGAACTATGATTTCTATTCTACACCATTTAGTCTATCAATTATTATCAGATAAGATAGACATATAAGACATAAAAAAAATACATCAGCACAGCAGTATGGTACAATCAGTGCAGGGAATGGACAACTCTAGCATTTTAATAGCTATTCCTGTGAAAAATGCCATCTTGCTTAAAAACGAAATTCTGATGATACACAAGGAGAAGAAAAAAAAATATTACAGGAGCACAGTCTCGTTTTCTCCTGATTTTTTTTAACTTAATCCCGCTAGGGCTCTATCCTTTTGACCCTTGTTCAATAGAACAATAGAAGCAGGGAGAAAAGATCATTTAAGTAGGTTGCTTGTACAGTGACACATTCTGAAGTGTGTACCTGAAGATAAAATCTCAAATTCAGAATATAAAATATGTTGAGGATCAGCCAGGATTCTTTTTGCCAGGCTGAGCACTGATTTCTCAAATACGAGTCAAGAGTCTTTACTCCCAACAACTTTCATGGCTATTTTACCTTTTTTATTCATTTCGTTTTGAGCTGGACAAAGTTCCAACCCAAGCTCCTTTAACCATATGTTATGATTATACCTAGCACAGCATCATAAAAAGTGGTCATAACTCCCATGCTTAGTAGGTGAGTGTCCCGGGAAAGTACAACCTTTGGGACAGCTTAGCGCATAAGTAGTCAACATTGGCACATTTCACTTTAGCATGTTGTCCATTTGGATCCTGAGGTAGATATATGACATTGCCTGCTTTGTATACCCCCGAGAACCTCCAGTTCAAGTGCATACACACATTTAGGGGGAAAAGAAAAATCTCTTTAGTTTTGACAAGATTTGAAGTAAGGTGGTTGTTCTCCGACTTCTCATTAAAATAGTCAATTTCCTTGAAGTAACCCATAGGATTTTTATCACCAGAGCGAAGATTATACTAGAATAACAGTATCAGTAGAATTAAAGTAACAGAAAAATTAAAATTTTATTTGTTTGGCAGTATGCTTTTGCAATCTGGTAAAAATAGTAAAGAGCTCATGCTCCCTTGAGGAACTCCCGTGTTGCATCTTCTTGAGCTGGAAAGAAGTGAATTTACTTTTACCTGTTGGGATCTGAAAAGATTCAGATTGAAGAATAAATATAATACTCTCTGACCCATCTCAAAATGAAATATGTACCTTTTACCATCATGCAGTCTTAAATACTCCATTATGATTTTTATACTTTTTCCTACTCTTAGAATCAAAATATTCAACACCAATATGCCTTTCATTCTGTTTGAAGCAGTTACTTTAAGTTTCAAGTACAAATTTGGGATTCCTTTAAATTGAAGTAAAATTGTTGTTTTACATATACTACTAGCTCAATGGAAAGTAGTACAACAGTTATTGCCTTACTTGAAAAAATGGAAAACTATTAAAAAGAACCGTCTCTCGCTCACAAAACCCAGTGTCTTTGCAGTAGCTTCTCATGTTTGATGGTACGATGTCATTTCCTGTCGTGTTTGTAATTGTTGTTTAGGATGTGATTATTGCACTTTGTTAAAGAAAAAAAAATGTAAATTGTATCAAAATCAAAATGTCAGAAAATTTTTAACTCATTCAGCCCTGTCACTTCTTCAAAATTGTTTATTTATTTATTATTTTTCAAAAAATATATTTTTGTTTTGAGAATTGCAGTCAATCAAACATTAGAATACAAGGACCAGAAACAGAATAAGAACCGGGAGACATAAGGAAAACAGAAGCAGTCTATTAGTCTATCAAAAACAAAAAGTCTACAGAATCAGTGTTAATGTGCAATCAGAATAAATGTAAAAGAGAAACAAAGTAGATAAGATAAAAAAAAAATACAAATCAATTAAAACAAAATTGGAATGACAACATTACATCAAAATCAGAAGTGCATCAGTAAAGAATAAACTAAAGAAGAGAATTGGTTATAACAGTAGAATAAACTAAGTGGAAAATAGGAGTGGAAGAGAAACAAAATAGCAGTGCTGATTGAGAATTCGAACATTTAAACTGATTCAGATGTGCAAATGTTGAAAGAGAACCAGAGTAAGAAATGCACAAATATTTGAGCAGTAGGCTACGAGTAATAGTTTAAAACATATGCATTGTAAATAACAAAACATCAATGCAGTATCACAAAATCTGAATTAAGTCACAAGTGAATAAGAAAAGGAACATATTACAACAGAAGACAATCAGATTTGAATGGAGTTTTAAAGTGTATTCGGAGATTATAACATGAGAACAAGAATATTCTTGTCTAACAAGAATGTATTTAATTCTTATTCAACCCTAACCCTAACACGGACATAGTACATTACCAAACACAAATTCATCTGGATTTGCAGATATTGTACTTCACGAATTGCTCACCTGAAGACGACCACACACATCAGTGAACCTATCCAAAAAAATCGACATTGAAGTTAGATTCACCCTTTACATGATAACAGTCAAGATTACATGAGTTCAGTCTCCACTTCAAGACGACTGCTATTATAGGAACACTTTCATGATGTCACTCATCACTGCACCTGCACCATCCAATGGCAGGAAGGTGGCATCATTTTCATAATTATCCTCATCATCATATTAATCCTATATGTTTCGATGACCACTGCTACCACAACTATATGAAAATAATAATCACTGTAAACCAAATCTAGTATCAATGGTGCAAAAAGGGGTTATTCACATGGTGCATAGGGGCACTGTGCCAGAAACGGCACCAACGCAATGGCAGGAGCTTTCACTTGTTGATGCTCCCTTGGGGGTTAATATTGGAGCATAAAATTATGAGGGTGTCAAGTCAAATGTAGACCTTCTTTACAATATAGCCTATCATCACAAAAGAATCTTAAAGGGCTTTACAAAAAATGAATCACAGAGGGATTAAAAAATCCACAATAGCACTTTAAGCATGCTCACAGATTGACAAGCAAAAACTCTTCAAATACATCTAGGGAAGATAATAACCCATGTAAAAAGGCTGCAATGGTTTAATCTCTTCCAGGTCAAACCGGCTGCAACAGATAACACACACTGCCATATTAACCAAAGCAAACTATAATAATAATAGCCCAATATAAAGATGAAACATTGCGGGGAGACTCCATCGAGGAAGGTTCTCAAAACGAGACCTGGTTGGTCCATCTCCATAGCAGTACGTCCGGGTGGTCCACTTCAGATCTTGCACTCGTAGCTCAGTGCAAATCCACATTGCAGCATCCAATTTGGTCATTGCCATCTAGGCCTCTCTCCAGCCCAGGGTAAAGGAGCAGGAAGGAAAAAGAAGAAAGTGGCAGTCCAACAATTCTACCCCCACTAGTATGAAATTGAGTCATTAGTTGGGTTTTAAATCTTTCTACTGCGGTCATTGCTCTAACTTAGGGTAGGGCATTCCAGAGCACTTTTGCCCGAATAGAAAAGGCCTGAGATACTATAAACTTCTCTTTGGCTCTCAGAATCACAAACAAATCATTGTCTTGTCACCAAAGATTTCAGGAAGCAACATATGGTGATACTAAGGCAGCACGAGAGGGAGGTGCTATGCCATGTAATATTTTATATATTATATACAGTGCACCCTCGGTTTACGAACTCCCTGTTTTACGAATTTTTCATCTTATGAACGTGGACTGCGGCGTTTTTTTTGTCCTCCTTACGCACAAACCTTTCGTCTTACGAACAATCCAACATGCCGGTCAGTGTGTCCGCACTATTTTTTTCGCTTTGCTGCGTCAACAAAATTAACTATTTTCACATGACACGGAAACGCCGATACTGTATGCTATTGGTCTTATAAAGTCACGGTCTCAGTCACGGAGATACCGATATGCTATTGGTCGATTAAGGTCACAGTCCCACTCTCAGTCACGGAGATGCAGATATGCTATTGGCCGGCGTCACGTCAATCACAGAAATGCCGATATGCAATTGGCCGAACGCCTTCATCTAGCTTGAAGGCACAGCTGGTCGGTGTGTTGTGAAGACTTTGCAAACTTTATCTGTTAGACATGGCTTCTAAAATTACTAGTGGCAGTAAAGGAAGAAGTAAGATGATGATGACAATAGAAACGAATCAGGAGATTCGGTCAATAACAAAATGGAGAGGCTTCTTCTATTATGGATTAAAGAGAAGGAAATCACCAGTTATATATTATATATATATATATATATATATATATATATATATATATATATATATATATATATATAGAGATACTTAACAAAACCTTGAAATTACCTCTCAAGTGTAACAAAAGTCAATGTTAGTGGGCTATTATCGTTTTATACTGACTGCAGACGTGTTATGTTCAACATGGGAAAAACAGCGAACAATACATTATAATATTCAGAGCAGGACATAATAAATACCTGAAGTAAGATATCTGCATTTGTAGGAGATAGAATAGGATGAATTTTAGCAATATACTTTGAAGGTGAAAAAACACAGTTCTTGTAATCTTCATTATGTGCAATGTAAAAGACAGGATTCAGTCAAATATCAGGCCCCAAATTTTTGCTGATTCTGAGTAATGGTACATTTGTCGAGATTCAGTGGTGTTCTTAAACAGGTGCCGATGATGTGCAAGGCCAATAATAAACCTCTTTTCAGGGATGAGAAGCAGAAAATTTGAAGACATCCATTGTTTAATCTCAGTAAGGCAGGACTCGAGGTTACAGCAATCCTGACAAATTTTTATTTCCAAAGGCATATGGTAAGGCATTAGACATTTTCAGCACAGCAATGAAAGCAAATGTCAAGGTAATTTGGCATGTCAGCAAAGATTCTTGACAACTTCTACAAATACACAATCCAGTGTCCTCTCCACCATCACAGTCTGGTACAGCAACTGCACAGCACAAGACAGCAAAGCTCTCCAGCTTGTGATCAAGACCTCCCAGCGCATCTGTGGAGCAGTACCATACCCTCATTGCAGGACCACACCAGGGATCTGTGGAAAACACGCAATATGATCAAAGACAGGACACACCCACAAAACGACCTGTTTAAAATGCTGCCATCGGGCAGACGCTACAGGAGCCTGAGGGCCAGGACTGCCGGACTGGCAAACAGCTTCTACCCACAAGCTGTCCGGATTCTCAACAAATCCCTCACAAACTAATCTGCCTCTGAATGACACATAAACAATATCTTGCACAATTTATTTTTTGCACTACATGATATGCTGCACTACAATTTTAGCGCCATTGTCTCTGTTGTTTATTGCTATTTATGGAATGTAGTCTGCTGCTCGGGGAAGTGAACAGATTAAGAATTTAATTATATGGTACAACATATGACAATAAATCTCTTGAATCTTGAATAAATGGTACGCCAGTATGTATGTGTGACAGAAATCAATGATGCGTAATGTTGCGTGCTTCACTTGGTGCATTTGCACACCCTCCCTAACTTTCACCCATGATAACAACCGAGCCTGGGCTGAATTTTTCTTTCCACCTGAAAAGTGGCGGCAAGATGTGCCATGGCTTGACGTACACTTAAATGTGGTGCAAGATTTACCGCTCATGTTGTCAGCTAGACAACAGGGTCAAAATCCTTTACTTGGCAAGTATGAGGGCATGTGAATGTAGCGCAAATTACTGCTAACAAAGAAGCTGTTTCCTGATCAATTTTATTGTATGCTGGACGGTCCGAGCTCGTTAAGTCAAAATGTCATACCTTGCACTTATGTAGGTGTAATGATCATAAAGGCCACCTACTCTATCTATCTATCTATCTATCTATCTATCTATCTATCTATCTATCCATCCATCCATCCATCCATCCATCCATCCATCCATCCATCCATCCATCCATCCATCCATCCATCCATCCATCCATCCATCCATCCATCCATCCATCCATCCATCCATCCATCCATCCATCCATCCATCCATCCATCCATCCATCCATCCATCTATCTATCTATCACACGAACCTGCATTCTTATATGTTTTGGGATTTAGTAACCATAATAATCTGACAATATGTCACTTGCTTTGTTAAGGGGATGCCGTGTGAAGTCCTTTGACATGGTGGTGATTCAGTGCTATACAAATAAACTTTACCTGACTATTGTTGGCAATAACGCGCGACACATTTGGGGACTCCCCAAAATACAAACCATCCATTTTCAATAGGGTACAAATGCTTGCCAAAGTTTGGGAGTTTTGCTGTGTTGGAACCAAGAAAATTTCATTCAAAAGTCTAAAATTTCATCTTGATAAAAAGTAGAAAAACAATATTTCCCAAGAGTGCCTCCACACTCAATCCACATATCATTAGATGCATAAACATAGCATAGCATTTTACATCAACATTAAAGTAATAAAACTAATAAATGTTATTGTGGTCATAAACTTCTAAAACACTGCATGTGCATTGTCACTGTTTTTTCCACTAACAAGCTCCTTGACCTTTATTTGTACTCCATGGACTCATTAAGTAATCCAAGCTACATTCTGTGGAGAATTCCCAAAGTTTGTCGATTCTCTATGGAAAAATAATCTTTAAAGTCACCTTGCATCAGAGGACTCATTACTTTGTTGTCACGTCAGAAACCTGATATAATGATGATGATTATTATTGTGAAGAGTCCTCATGTCTCTGAGACTCATTCATCACACCATTAATCACCACATTAAACATCAAAATAACCTTGCTTTGGTCTTGTTTCCGAACAAGTTCCTAAGTCCGTATTTGGCCAATTGCACATTTCATTTTGTCTTGCTATTTATTTAACATTTGTAGCCTTACTTTAGAAAAGTAGGTGCCCGTGCGCTCGGCGCAAAGACGGGCACATCATGCTTTGGTGCCGATGCATGTGTTTGGCTGTGTTGCACCTGTCTGTACGGCATATGCAGCAACCCGGATGCACAAATAATTGAGTCAAATAAAGTATACTGTGTGTGGCAGGCATAAAAACACATTTTAATCCCCCCCGGGGGGGGGCACGTCTGGATTACCAAATTCCTGCATTTGGTAGACACCACACAATAGAAAATCTGGCTAACACAGCTGACTTGCCTCATGGGACATCTAATAATTTCATTACTGTTGGACAAATCTTGCAACAATAATCCAATAAGGAGTCTGCTGGACAAAACCCTCACTCCTTTAAGTTTAATGAGGCAAGTTGACCATCTGGTGGACCTATCAACATGGACTGTGAGCTGACCATGATCAATGTAAAATATCTGTCCTACATAGCAAGATCAAAGGATTGGGGCAGGAAGTTGGGATAAAATAAATAAATAAAATTAAATAAAATCGCCAGACTGTGGCAAGACCTAATCAATGGCAAGGGCAGGAATTAGGAAGACAGAAAATCAAAATACAGACAGACTGGAGATAAGAAAAATCCAATTATAGACAAATGGGAATATGGAGGTATGTGTCCTGGTTCATCTGAAATCTCTGATGATGATAGAAAAACATTACGTCTAGGGCCATGAAGTCAAAGTCAATTTTATTGTCAATTTCTTCACATGTACTTAACATACAAAGGAATTGAAATTGCTCGAGCTCTGTATAGGGTTCCATCTTCACACCCATGAGGCAATTAGCCTAGAAGACACACACACTGATATGTTGTTGTCATCTATGTAATTTTGCCACAAAATACATGTTGTGTCTTGAGCTCATGGTTTCTCAAACCAGGTCACACCAGTCCTTCACTTTTCTGTTCTTCAATGGGAACCAGAATGACAAGGCGTCTAACATCCCTTTGAAGCATTGTGGCTGGGATTTTGTGTTTAAGCCTTTTGGATCTTGTGACTGGCTTTGACAGCTGCCTTTTTGATGGGAATAGGATAGCTGGGAAAGGCCCTCACAAGCACATCTCTTACAATGTCTTTGCTGTCAGCATTGACACTGACAACTCTGGCTAGCCTGTATTGACCTCTCAGGGCATTCTGGTCAGCCAACCAGACCACGTCTCCAACAGCCACATTTCGCTCTTTGATGTGCCATTTGTTTCGTATGTACTGATTTGGTCCAGCCAATTGGCTGTATTTCTTCCAGAATTTGTTGACCTCTGTTTGAATACTTTTAAGTCTTTTGTATGGATAGCCATCAAACCGGAAGGCTCCGGGGTCTCCCTTTGGGTTTGCACAGCCTAGAATTAGAGAATTCGTGGTGACATACTCCACAGTCTTCCCTGCTTTTAGAGCTAGCATCAGTAGGTCTTTCATTAGCTAGGTTGGCTGCCATAAAAAGAAAGGTCTGGAATTCACCCCAAGTGAAGAGGCCATCTCCACCGAGGCTGCTTAAAGCTCGCTTCACTATTCTAACAGCTGCCTCTGCTGCACCATTTCTATGTGGAGAGGCTGAGGGGCGGATCTTCCTAGACAGCCCAGCCTGCTTGGGTGTTGTTGCCTCCCACTTTGGCTGTTTTGGGTTTGAATCCCTCTTCAGCCACTGCTGGACAGCCCGGCGTATCCAGGCAATAACTCTCGTCAGTTGGTTTTGCCTCTTGACAAGAAATTTCCTTAGTGGTCAGTGAGTCTTCTTTCTGCTGACTCGTTTTGGCTTGGGCTCTTGTCAGTGCAGCTGAAAATGCCTTCCTTTGGAGCTTGTTTAAACTCTCCCTGGTCTTGGCTGCAACTCTGGTCCAATTTGCCATGTCGAATTCTCTTTCAAATCATCTGGAAAGACGCGAAGTAGGGTATCAGTTCCTAGATTTCTATGTACGCCCCAATATAGCCGCAGTAACCATAAACATCCTTTCTTTTTGTATTTTTTGCCTATTTTATTTCCTTTCTCCTATTATTTAACATTACATTATCCTTATTAACATTATTGTATATTCATGAAATAACTAATATTAAGTAAAATAACTAATATTATTTAGTTTGTTGAGAATTTGTTCTCAGGACTGGTTATCTGCACCAAGACTCCGGCAGTAAGAGCAGGCTCTTTTTGTGGCAGCAGCATGCATTGTGGCGACTGTGTGGCAACTGCCACCGAATGCCACATGATGTCATACTTGTTGCCACTCTTGTTGCAACAAGGCTGCTCTCAAGGCTTTCTCTAGCTGGTGAAAGAGTACGCATCACGTTGAACTTCACATTTATTTTGGCTCATGTATGGTGTATCATGTAGTATCTATTGAATAATAAATCAACAACAATCTTAAAGTCAGTCAACTAACATATAAACACTTAATCTATGAATTTACTGTATTTTTAGCCGACATTAGCAGGTTAGCAACAACTAACAACAACTACTAACTGTAAAGTGCAACCTCTACACAAACGAACACATAGCCTAAACAGAATAAACACTCATCGCTTACTAAACATAGGCAGTAGCGTGCGTTATCAACATAAATGATAATAAACTAGCTTACGTTGTCATTCACTATGTCACCATAACTAGCCGAATGACGCAAAAAAAACGTAAAACGGGAAACGGAAATGCAACGCGACCTGACAAATTAAAAGAATGCATTTCAAAATAAGATAAAAAACGTCGCGAACTCTAACGCTTGAAGAATTCTTAACATAGTTATTAACTAATATTACTTCGTTATTTGATGAATACAGTACTGTTTAATGTACTTTTTTTTGCTTTTTTGAATTTTTGTACATTTTTGCACATTTTTTAAATGATTTTTTTATTTTAAAATATTTTGTATTTTTCCTGGAAAAAAACGCGAAGTACTGAGACTGCGATATCTGAGACCGTGAAGGAGGAGGGATCACTGTATATATTTTGTACACCATGCTATTTCTGTTGCTGTTGAGTGCGTCAATAAGGCTGTGTGGAAATATCCAGTGCTTGTAGTGTGTGTACAATAAATTTGTCCAAAAACACTCACATCTCCTGTCATTACCATCAACAGCAGGACACAGAATCCCAGAGACTTGCGCTCCACCCAATAAAAAGGATTACAGACACACGATTACAATTCAGATAGGGACCATCTCAAGTGGTTGTGTCCAAACCTGCTTACTTGAAAGACTATGCATGTGACGTAAAAATAAAAATAGTTTGTTATTGTAGAGCAGGCTTATAAGGCCGGCGAGTACTTAATATATTTTGATTTGTGTGTTTATAATTGGAAATTAAAAAAAAAAAGGGGGGGGGGGGGGGGGACCTTATGCTTGAAGTATTGGAGTTGTCACACCGCAAATGTCAGGTAGAGGGCAATAAAGGGTAAAACAATGTTGGAGAAAGCCTTGCAGCGATAGAATAGGCAGTAGTAGCATAATTGTTGGTTGCCCGTGCTGCTAAAAGGTGTTCAGTAAACCACATTCCCGTGTCCACAAATCTACAAGGATATTACAATATATTCGAGATTTTGTTACAGTTGGTCGTGTTTTTGTCTATAAAGTGACATAATGTTTTTGCTCTAAGAGGCAACTCACTTGGAAAAGACACTTTTGAAAGTTTCATCCAAATATTTTCATATGTATTATGTAAGCAGCACTGGACTGTTACTCAGCTTTCCAAAGTACTCTTTTTGGATGAAAGCAAATTTTGCATGTCAATCAGAAAATAAGGTACCAGATTCTGGAGGAAGACTCAAGAGAAGAAAATGCCAAATTGCCTGAAGTCCAGTGTCAAGTACGCACAGACAGTGATGGTCTGGGGTGCCATGTCAGCTGCTGGTGTTGGTCCACTGTGTTTTATCAAGGGCAGGGTCAATGCAACTAGCTATCAGGAGATTTTGGAGCACTTCATGCTTCCATCTGCGGAAAAGTTTTATGTTGATGAAGATTTCATTTTTCAGGATGAACGGGCATCTGCTCACAGTGCCAAAAACATTGGCAAAGAGATTACTGTTTTACTGTCTTCAATTGGCCTGCCAACTGTCTTGACCTGAACGCCATAGGAAAATTCTAGAGGAAGTTGAGAGACACACGACTCAACACTGTGGATGAGCTTAAGCCCGCTATCGAAGCATCCCCTCAGTAATACCTCAGTCGTGCCACAGGCTGATTGCCTCCATCAGTCTGATGAAATATGCAATTTTTTGAGACAGGAATTTGGGGTTTTCATGAGCTGTATGCCCAAACCATTTTTGTTTATTCTTTGCCAAAGAAAAATCATCAATATTAAAACAATAAAAGACTTGAACTGCTTCAGTTGTGTGTAAAGAAGATAAAATCTGAAAGTCTAATGTTTATCAGTACTTCAGTACATTAAGAAAACAACGAACTTAATCACAATATGCAATTTTTTTAGAAGGACCTGTGTGCCTGTGTGTGTGTGTGTGTATATATATATATATATATATATATATATATATATATATATATATATATATATACAGTAATCCTCGTTACGTTCCAAAAATATGACGCAAAATCTGTGAAGTAGCCAGATTTATTTTTTTTATTATTTCACAATGCAATAATAAACTATAGAGTAAAACCAACAATCAAAACCTGTTTTAAATCCCCAAATTTGTTTAAAACAATAATTTTAATATAGTAATACAAAGTTGGAAACATTGTCACTCGCGTATTTCACAGTCCCAGCTATGTCTCTTCTTCCTGAACCCGCACATTGTTATGAGTACTTGTTTGAGCTTTTTCTTTTTCTGAGCAAGAATATTTTTATAAACGGATATGCCCGGACATCAAATTAAAGTGAAGCCTCTCATATCATAACAATACACTTGAAATTTCAATTTATATACAAAAGAAATCTCGATAAAAGTCAGTTTTCCAAAGCTGTGCATTTCTCCGTTGCTCTCGGTAGGCACACAGACAGGTGCGTTTCCTCTCGGCATGCTTACGAGTCACATGATTGGCTCACAGAGACCAAACTGTCAATAAATGTGCTGACTAGCACGTTTGTAACTTGTGTGTTGAGCTGAGCGCACACAGGCACAGGAGAGACGAAAGCAAGATTTTGGATCCTCTTGCCTTTTGTCATAAATTGACAAGTGAAAAACCTATACAGTACAGCGCCAATATTTTATTTCGAGACAACAGTAAAGCCCATGAGCCAATCAGGATTCAGAGCACAATGCGCTGTAAAAAATATCCACGCTGTAAAAAATCCGTGAAGCAGCAAACTCGTGAAAGATGAACGAGCGAGGGATTTCTGTATATATATAGATATAGAGTTCATGACATATACAGGTATAGAGTTCGTGACATATATGTATACTGTGTATATATATATATATATATATATATATATATATATATATATATGGTATATATATATATATATATACCGTATATATAGTGAAGACTGAATCATAACATATTGTTATTGCTTGTGTGCTGTTTTATAATTTTGTATGACTTTGGCTTGTAAGAGTGCACTCTCTTCAAACCAGCTGCATCCAGTTTTGCTCTGATTTATGTCCAGCTGGAAAAAAACTCAGTTTTAGTTTCATTTTGGTAACTTTTGTTTTGATAAGTTTCAGTACCTCCCTGCTAAGAGTATAAAAGAACTTGCTTTGAATATGATCTTTGCACAAACTGCTCGATTACAGCCTTTGCCTTCATCACACCAAGTCCGTTGAATTATATACCAGTAGGCAAAATGTGGCGTGGCGAGCTGACGGACAAATGACAGACACCTGGCATAATGTTTATCCTGATGATTACGACGACGGGTGCAAATTGCAATTCCAACATTTTTAATTCACCATTTTTTTAGCATTCCGTTTCATCAGCAAAACGGGTGTCTGTTGGCGATGGATTGACGGACAGTTTGTTAGCGTTAATGCTGACGAACCACTTCTGGCACTGCATACTGAGATGAGTAAATCAACCATTCAAATCACACCTAAAAAGCACCGCCACACAAAAATCTCTCAATTGTTCACATGTACGTATGTATTCCACTTTATGAAACCATGACTCTGGACCCTCACTACAAACACAGATCTCCCAGCCATGTGGTTGCTAGTCATAGTGTGAAAGTAACAGTTTTAGATTACTACTGACAACAGGAATTCAATGAATCTTGTAAAAAGAAAAAACAAACTATGCCATAGTGTTTATGCATTATATGCCCACTCGATGATAATGAAGCTTGACACTTGGTTCCTAATTTCAGTAACGCACTTTACATTATAGGTAACGACGCTGCAATAATGACAAAAAAACATTTGTAACACTACTGCAAAAGGAACACTTTTAGTAATGATGTTTTGCTTAAATGCTGTTATTTCCATAATTGTTGCCTGGTGCAGCATTTTGCTGGCGTCACACTGGAAATTTGTTCTCAGTTTGGTAAATTTCACATGCTTTATTTTTTTCCCAGAATTATGTACATACTGTTGATCAGTCCACATGTCATTTTTACAACAAGTGACGGTTTGGAAGTCACGAGGATTCACCTAATGCCTGTGATATGCAAATTTGATTTTATTTGTATCCTCAAATTACAGATAATCTGTCAAAACTACCATCCATTATTTTCAGTTTCAGCACAACTTCTTTGCAGCTGTTGAATTTCCTCTCTGATGACGTTGCTCTTCATGCTCACTCTTTACATCTATACACTACTGGTACCTGTGGAAAGCCCCGTCATTATTACCCAGGTAGAAAAGTATAACAACTGACTGGTGATGAAATTGTGTGCCTGTATGCCCCCAGGCTATGAAAGCTTTCACCTCATCACAGAGCAAAAACCTGCAGGGCTGCATTCCATACAATGCTTTTCTCAACATGCAGAGGAAAAAAGGTGTGTGGTGTTGTGAAATTTCGGACAAAACATGAAGCGCTTTTTCCGGTGACTGGTGTGCCAAAGGCCTACAATATATGTAGCACTGCTAATATCACAAGTGTCAAACTCAAGGCCCGGGGGCTGGAACCTGCCCACCACATCATTTTATGTGGCCCTCAAATGCTGATGAGACTTCAAGTTTCTGTCCAAAAATATCAGATTTGCAAGTTCGCTTCAACTTAAAAAATAATGTGTGTGTGTGTGTGTGCGTGTTTGCATTTGTGTGCGTGTGTGTGTGTGTGTGTGTGTATGTGGCGGTGGTGGTGGTGGTGGGGGGGGGGGGGGGGGGCAAACACACTTAAAAATGAATTGACTTCACATTCATAACCTCTGACAGTTTGACATCCCTGGCTTTTGTCATCATCCATGCAGCTGTAATCAAAATTTCAGTAGCACAACTACAGTTTTGTTTGTTTTGTTTTGTTTGTTTTTATTACATTTCCAAATCATCTGTAGCCTATTGCAGTTGCCTTAGGCAGGGTACACACAGAACTAGAGGTACTCCGATTGACCGTGATTGGCTGAGTTTTATGGGGAAATTTCATGATGCTCATTGGGCGATCAATACCTTTCATTGTTGATCGCAAAAGCTTATCAACCACAGATCGTACTTTGCAGTCTGCAGTTAACTAGAGACCAGCATGAGTGTGAAGTGCCCCTTTTCTTGCATTGCACATTACATGTTATAAATCAGGGATTGGCAACCTGTGGCAAGTGACAAACAGCCATTCACGCACCCAGTCACACCTAATGACAATTTAAAGACTCCAATCCACCTTTTGGAGAGTGGGAGGAAGCCAAAGTACCCAGAGGGAACCCATACAGGCTCGGGGAGAACACGCAAACTCCAATCCCAAGGCCGGAGTGACCTGGATATGAACTCAGGACTCTGAGCTGTGAAACGGATATGCTAACCACTATACTACCAAGCCATCCATTATAAAATCATGGCAATTGTATTTTTAGCTCATTCTTTAGATATACTGCCATGTTCTTTAATGAAAAATGTGAACTCTAAAATAGATGATGATAACAAATATGATGATGATGAGGAGGAGGAACTGCATCATCCACCAAATGTTGATTTCAGGAGTAGAAAAAGACTTAGAGAAGGTATTTGCATTTGATAAGTCATAACTAGGCACACCAATATCAAAGCTAACTTCCAGAGTAGATGGAACTCTGCCAGAAACCTGCACAATGTGACACCAAAACACGCCTTTTGAAGTTTCATTTTTTTGCCCCTCGTTGTATGTTTGCTCTCCAGATGTTGATATGCCTCCGTGTTAAGAGAAAATAAGTAGCAGTGACATTCTACTTGCCCTTAGTTTGCTCCCTCTGTTCCTGAATTTAACTTCATTCAGCTTCATATACCATCAGCATTGTCATATAAACAAACACAGTGTTTGTAAATGGTATCAACCTACTTCTCAGAAATACATCCACAAATTATATTGAACACATGTAATACTGTATTTCTTGATACATTATTTGCATCTTACTGAGCTGATTATTGAGCCAAAAGCAGCTGCACCGGTATTGCTTGTTCTGTCTTTTCCAACTAAACTTGGCACCAATCTCAAACCTTGGTTGAAGTCAATTAGAAACTGTAAATCACAACCCCAGGATCAACATTACAGCACTGAACACAGTAGTAAGTAATCAGAAATCAGTAATCAGAAGAGGTCACTTTTGTTTGCAGAGATGTGTGGCAATCAATATAATCATTAAATGCTCTGTCTGTTTTGATTTGTTTCAACACAAAAGTATATGTATCGCATGCCGTGAATATCAAAAACTTTAAATTTAGCGATGAGAATTAAAATTGTGCTGATAAAACTATTCCTGTCATCAAAAGTCATCATGTATGTATAATAGTAATAAAAAAATGATGCATCAAACCATTTACTATACTGTTTACTATCTACCACTTATGCTGTTCAAGGTCATGGAAAGCTGGAGTGTACTCCTGCTGACTTGTGCAGTGGGTTGAGAGTCAGTCACAGGGCACATACAAAGAGAGACAACCATTCTCACACTTTGACTACCACTGAGTAAGAATCTAGTGTAACTCATACCTTAACGTACAAGTGTATACTTTAAATGTGACAAATGTCAGCCAAAAACCTGCTGTGAGTAAAACTCCTTCCAAACTGTATAGAGCCTCTATTTAATTGGATACAAAATATGTTAATGATCCTAATTGTTCTTTTAAGCAGGTTCATGGTTGTTGTTCAACACGCTGTCTGCAAGGATGAGGTGGGCAGGCTTGGAGGTGTGGCTAACTTAATCTGGAATTCCCCTGAGCTCACCTGAGACCACCCCCACCCCTGAGTATAAATTGGAGGAGGCTAAAAGAGGCAACAGGTGCATCTTTGCCAAAGAAGCCGAGGTTACAGGGAAATCAGACAGACAGGATATTAAGAAAAAAAACACCAAATACACATTTATCGTGTTTTCTTGGATCTTTTATAATCACCAGGTGGCGTACACTAGGTAATACTTTCATTTGGCGTGTTTTATTTAAATATATGTCTATGTGCTGACTGAAATTATTTATTTTCAATTTGAATGGATTTAAATATGGAATTATGTTCAGATTTTTGACTAATTTTATATGTTTACATTATTCCCAGTTTTTTCACCATGGGTTCACAGTGCCTCAGCAGTGTACTGACAAATGCAAACTTTACAATGTACCAAAATGGTCTTCCTGATATACTGCTCCATCAAGCCAACAACACTCATCAAAACAGCAACCTGGCCTATGGCTCCAACGCTGGTGAGAGAAACACTATCTGCTCATGTACATTTATTATTTTTGTATTTATTAGAAGCAAAATCATTTGTGTAACTTTGTTCTGAGACTGTTGTTAATTTGGTGTGTTCACCTGCCTTTCTTCATATAAAAAAAATCATCCCTTCGTTTCATGATTCATGTAGCCAGACCATTACTTCATAGAACGTTGCTTTGACCTCAATTAGACACTGTTGCTAATCATTTACTAGAGAGTCAATGTTTAACTCATCTTAAGCGTCAAGCGGTGCTATGTCATTGCTAAAACAGCTCAGTCTTTGTTCTTCTAAACTTGGAGAAGTACAGCCCCAATAGGGAGTGACACAGGCAGGTGTTAATCAGTATCTACGATGACATTGCATTGCAGAGGTTTTGGGTAGTACATAATGTTAAAAAAAAAAAAAAAAAATCTCCATAAGTCTTTCTCATGATGCATGGCAGTACAAATGAATACTGAATGCAGCAGGTGCAGAGCAACGGACCTCAATGGACCAGTTATACACAACTGAAAAAACTGTTACCTCTCAATTCAGGTCTGTGGTATGGTCAGATGAATCCCCTCCTCTGGACCGCTGAAAATGTTATGGAGTGGATCAGCGCCCAAGCTGACAGCGCCAAGTTTGATGCTAGTACTCTGACTCTGTCCTACTGTACCATGGATGGCCACAGCTTCTGCCAGATGAACCTGGACCAGATGATTATGGTGTTTGGCCCTCAGCTTGGCCCACACCTCTATCAAAACCTGCAAGAACAAAAAGCTAAATATGGTAAAGCTGCAGTCTTGAAGGTTTATTGTGTGCAACACAATGATTAAAGGCAGTTAATGTAAATTAAACAGATTCACATTTTGCAACTCAAAATCTCACATTCACCTCCCAGAATTGACAAGCCTATCAGGATCAGAGCTAAATGAAACTTGCCAACTCCTGGACAGGTTCCTGCACAACCTAAACATCCCAGACAACCTAACCTTACCTTTGATCAGCACCGTCAAATTTGGTGAAGGTACAAAAGTTTGAATATTAAATTTTAGCATTGACTGAACACCATGCGTAAAGTGTAAACGAAATTCTAAAGTTGCCATACTTGTCATTAACAGGTGAAGAGACGATCAGCAAATCAGAGTTTGACAGTGGTAATAATTGTGATCTGTTCAGCCTGACCATGGGGGCCATGACACCTGTGCTGGATGAGTATCTGTCTGATAACCAGTCTGATAGCGAGTGCAGCTCCTCATCTAACAGTCAGTCGTTCGTTATTTTATTAGTCCATAGATCTGTGGATAGATTATTAAGGATCTATTCCTATGTTATATATCAGGTGGCACATTTAGGTTCTCAAACTTTGACTCACCAGAGTCTGGAAGTGGAGAATCTGACCCAGAGTTCTCCTACCCTGTGATTTCAAGTGAGTAGAAATTTGATGATTCTTTTAAAATCCCTCCATATTGTAACTCATTTTTGGCAACTACCTGAAAATGTACTGTTATGTCAACAGAGACGCTGATTAAGAAAGAGAAAGCGGAATCACAAATTAAACGACCTCGCGGACGACCTCCTAAAGTCAGCAGAGACCACAGCAATATTTTTGACCTGTCAAAGAAAAATAAACACGGTAAGAATATGATTTGGAAATAATCTGCTTTTTTAGATAAACAATCCCTATTGTTTGATTTCCATGTTTCATAAGTTAAATCCACTTTCATCCACTTTGAGCTCATAGTGCCCTGTGTTTTGTCTGCAGCACCTCGGGGAACTCACCTTTGGGAGTTCATCAGAGATATTCTGATCCACCCAGAAAAGAACCAGGGCCTGATGAAATGGGAAGACCGCCGTGAGGGAGTTTTTAAGTTCCTGAAGTCTGAGGCTGTGGCTCAAATGTGGGGCCAGAAAAAGAAGAATAGCAGCATGACATATGAGAAACTCAGTCGTGCTATGAGGTCAGTATGTGAAAGATAATTGCAAATTTAAGTACTTTAATTACTGTTAGTATTTCTACTCCCACATGAACAGTCCAGTTGACTACATTCAGATTTTTTCTGAAACATACATGACACCCTGATTCAAATTCTGCATTAAAAAAAGAAAAACATTTAGATGTCTGGATTAAAAATGGACCAACTGATGTCTTCCATCTGCAGGTACTACTATAAACGAGAAATCCTTGAGCGGGTTGATGGACGGCGGCTGGTATACAAGTTCGGAAAGAACTCCAGTGGCTGGAAAGTTGAAGAGATTGGAATGGACATGTAAGGGCTCATTCAATTTGGCAGTTGAAATGAAAAAGCAAAAGTAGTTCAGAACTTGAATTACCTGCGTATCCTGTTAAGGGGAAAATCTTGCTGCCCAAATGTTAAGACACTAACTTCCTTTTTGAAGGAAGGTGTTGCAGAAAATGTAAGCCAGTGTTTTGGGCTCCAGTAGGTTTTGTGAACCAATTTTAACGTGGCGTAATGTTGTTTTTATTGTTGTTGTGTGACTTAATAGTATCAAAAGTTGTTTGCAGTAACTGAAATGGGCATTGTTCTATTGTCTTACAGCTATGCATTAATATTTTTTTATTCAGACTCAGACAAGTGGGAATTCATTGGCACAATCCTGCTGTTTTTCAATCTTTAAAACTACAGAATCTGCTTTCTATTAAATTTCCTACTGTTGTAACGAGTGCTAGGAAAACAAACAAAAACTCACATAATATTGTTGCGATGCATAGCTGGAATAGATTACAACTCATCTGTGACCCTAATGAGGACAAGTGGTATATGAAATGGATAGAATAGGTGTAGCAATGCCCACTACGGTTTTTAGTATAATTTTTAGTATAATTTTTAGTATAATTTTTGATGAAGTGCTTGACAGAGTGCATTGAAGTGAAATCATGCATTCATGTATGGATAATTGCGAGAGAAAAAAAAACCAAACTGTGGTACCTTTTTTTTATGGTTGATATAACGTCACACCATCCATCAAACTATTATCCATTCTGGATCATAGTATGTGCACTATGTGGGGCGGGGGGGGGGGGTTGTATTTATTTCTTTTTTATATATTTTTTTATGTATACCTATAAATAAACTTTCTGTTCGATTTATTTCTAAAGCTGTTTATGTGCTGAAGAAATAAAACAATGAATGCTTGAATTAAAGGATTGCCTGATTTCATAACTTTGGAGTTTGGTAATAAAAGATAGTGATGACCATTTCAAGATAAAATCTGATGCCATGTCTTAATCCAGGATCAATTTCTACACATGGTCTGAAGATGAACTTGTGATTCTGTGGCGGAGACAGATATTTTATACAAAGTACAGTAGATCCATCCATCCATCTTAATCGCTTATCCTCACAGAGGTCACGGATGAGCTGGAGCCTATCCCATCTTTCTTCGGGCTGACCACACCCCGAATTGGTTGCCGGACAATTTTTATTTATTTATTTATTTTTAGCTAACGTGCTAATGGCTTTCGTATGTCGACTTAAAGCGGAGCACATAGCTCAGCAAACAACTCCCATTGCACGGCGACAACCTCTCTCATGATCACCAACTCACTCACCTGCAACCCACACACAATAGGAGGCTGGCACCATACTGACTTACATACCATAATTTACAAATATAAATGCAAGAAAATATAAAAAAATTACAAAGCTGTTTTGCTAAAGTGTTTTCATTTTCACCTAACTGTTGGTCCATCCTATACACGGTAACATACAGTAGAAAATGTCAGAATTTGACCTGGTCTAAAATTAGTCCTATATTTGAGGAATTGTGGTATTTTGTCTTGTTAGTGAGTGTTGCTTGTGATATTAGAATTTAAAGCCGAAACAGAGGAAATGGACCAGAGGGAATCGAGACTCGTTCCTCTCCTTGGCCTGACCTCCTGCTAAATTTTTGACAAACCTCCTCTCAGGCCTTTTTAAAAACTCACTTTAAAACACCCATTGATTTTGTTGTTTTCGTTTGATTTTTTTAGGCTTGTTACCATTTCAATGTCATTAAAACTTTGAGTGTCTTATTGAATGACTAATATTTACTCAGTGAGCAGCACTGGTACACAGCAGTTGTAGTTTTGAAGTTGAGTTGAGTTTTACTCAAAAATAAAAACTTTTGTCTCTTTTGGTTTGGACAGTGTGTTAATCTTAACAACTCAAAAAGTGGCATTCCTTCCATTAGTAATTGGAAATGAGGTGCATTAAAAACCTCGGGTGCGTTGCCTTTCAATTAGGGTTTTGCAAAAGAACATATGAATTTAATATAAAAAACATGGCATTGTAAGTGTAAGTAATAACAGAAATAGAAAATTCACTTGTGGGTGTATCAGTATTTATTCAATATTTGACAGTGGCGGACGCACAAGTCTGTCATTATCTGTCCGTCATTATTTCAGATCATTCCGGTCTGTCTCTTATTCCGGTCTGTTATCGTTATTTTTGCTGCGCATCCTCAATTGTTCAAATTTAAGATGTCTCCAATGTTTAAGGACGATCAGTTAAAAATTGTTTTTCACACAATTGTATTCATTTACACACACAAACACCCACACAAGTGCACACCCACACACGCACGTACATTGGCGCGCACCCACATACGAAGGCACACATGCACACAGACAGACACACACACACGCAAGTGCGCACCCACACACGCAGGCACACACACACGCAGACACACACGCACACACACACACTGTACAGACAGACAGAAAGACAGATTTCCACACAAACACACAAAAAAATCAATTTTTATACCATTACTGCTACTATTCCTGTTCCTCTTTGTCAAGCTGATGTTAATTTTTGCTTTTCGAGTTCATTGCGGTTTCAGCGACTGCCCCAAATCGTTTTCATACAGGTTTATTCCGTCAAAATTACAGTCAGTCGTCATTTTGCAAGCAAGCAAAAAGGGGATTCATTTGTTGACAAACCCACTGACTATTATGTCGGTATTGATAGACAGGCTACAACAGGTCTGAATGCCCACCCTAGTTGCTGGCAGCTCTAAAAACCACATCATCCTACTCACTACGCCTCAGATTTATATTGATTTATGTTGCGGACAGGCGGAGGAGTGGGAGTGGGGGGGGTGCTCTAAAAACTACATCACAAACGTATGAACCGTTATCTACGTGCACACCGAACGCCGAATCATTCGCCGAATCGCGGGGCTTTCTTTCGCTGTAGTACTTTTTGTCCACTTTTTTTGCCCCGCGAGGAGAGGGGAGGGGAGTGGAGCGAGCTTGCTGTGCACTTTACGGTAGATCCGGAAAGAAGAGCATTGCTGAGAAGTTTCACTTTTCTGGGATGTGACAGAGCTAATATTTTCACCGACAGCACCTTTATTCTTTGCGGCAATATTCACCTGCCAAAAAATAAAACTTTCAATGTCGCAATCAAGTGACCGAGACCGTGCTAAATATTGGGCTGACAATGCTGCGCTATCGTTAGCTTAGCACAGTAACTACGGTTCGACAGCTGTTAAGTGAAGCACACGCTGAACATACTAGATGTTCCAAGTACTCGCTTCCGCCTTTCTACAAGCCAGGTGAGTGCTCTCGCTTGGCTCTGTTTTGTATTGAAAGCTCAGCTGGCCGTGTTGGATCGCTCCCGGTGACCGCAAAGCGGCCGCCATTATTTCCCCTGCGTGAGCCGTTGAATGTTCCTGAAGTTGATTGGTTGTGGTGACGCGAAACGCGGGGAAAAAAAAAATTACTTCACGCGAAACACGAAATTTTACTTCTCGTGACTGCGTGTGGCCATTCGCTTCACTCCATTCGTGTCCATCGCGTCGGCCAACGTGCATTCGCACCCAGTCACGCGAACTCCATTGACTACAATACAAAACGCTCCGCTTTTTCGCCTCGTTCGCATTCGGTGTGCGCGTACCATTAAACTAAATCATCTCCAAAACATTATTTGCAGCCTACGCGGCCCGGTACCAGATGGTCCGCGGACCGGTAGTTTCATGTCTGAAGAGGGCCCATGGCAAGTGCATTTATAGTTACCTCGTCTGTCTGGCATGCAAGAATCCCTCACAGTGTGTCGCCGCAATGCAGTATAGCTTTTTTTCCCCCCTAAAAATCTGTGAAAGACCAAGGGCGTGAAAATTGAAGCACGAAGTAGTGAGGGATCACTTTATATCTTATTCAGTCTTGCACGATCTGTTCCACTGTAGCGATACCTTCATGAAGCCTTTGTCACAATTGATACTTGGTTGTTTACATTCAGTTTACTGTAGTAGTGGCTGGGTACATCACTTTTAAGATCTCCTTCCACCCTGATTCTTCAAACACAAACAGAATTCATCACTATTATATATTTGTATGTGACTTCTCCAAGTCCACAATTAACATGTAGACTGGTTCGGTAAACTCCCATGCACCCTCGAGGATCCTGCAGAGGGTGTAAGGCAAGTCCACTGTTTGGAAACCACATTGCTCCTTCTGAATCTGAGGTTTAACTTACTGGCAACCCCACTCTCCAGTACCCCTGAATAGTCCTTACCTTTTTAAAAAGGGGGACAACTACCCCCGTGGTCCCGATACCACTGTTTTCAGTTTGGTTCACATTGCCTACATTAAGTTGAATTCTTTTCCAGTGAGGGATGGACTCAGCCAAGGCTGCCCTTTATCACTGATTCTGTTCATTACCTTTATGGACAGAATTTCTCGGCGCAGCCAAAGTGTTGAGGGGGTCTGGTTTTAGGGTCTCAGCATTGCTTCACTGCTTTTTATGGATTATGTGATGCTGTTGGCATCTTCAGGACGTGATCTTCAACTCTCACTGGAGTGGTTCGCAACCGAGTGTGAAACGGTTGGAATGAAAATCAGCACTTCCAAATCTGACAGAGGGAGCTTCCTGATACAAGTGGCCAAAATGTGTTTCTTTTGCAGGGCTGCTAGTCCTCTGTGTCGAGAGAAGCTGGTTAAGGTGGCTCAGGCATGTAGTTAGGATACCATCTGAACGCCTCTCCCAAGTGAGGTGTTTCCAGGCACGTCCCACCGGAAGAAGATCCAGGGACGACCTAGGACATGCTGGGGAGACTACGGTTGTGTCCAATTTCGCAGTCTGGATCCCCCAGAGGGCATTTTTTTCTGGCTCGTTCCTTCAAAGTCACTGTCTATTCATTGACGCACATTGAAAGGTCTTTCTTATACATTTTACAATGATGACAAAGTTAAGATCTTGACAAAAGATGCAGGATTTCTGCCCTTTTTTACTTTTGTACTGAGCATTAACATTGTTTGAACACATTAATGCGTTCAATTAAACATTAATGAATAAACCTTCATTTCAAACAATTGATTTATTATTTTTTATTATTTTCTTCGATATTGTCACCTATCTGTATTGATATGAATAAGAAAAAGAATGTTAGATCAAATTCTTTCAGACCAAGACTTGTTGATTTTTATGATTAAAAATAGCTTAGAAAAGATGTGCAAAGCTGATGGAAACACCAGAAAGAGATTTAACATTCTGCCCCTGTTAGACCTGTTAATCCACTTGCTGTGTTGAGCACTCCCAACTAAAACCTGCATACGCACATGTACACTCACATGCTTGTACACATACACACAAACACACACACAAATGAACACACACACACACGCTCACACACACGTATACTCCCCCGCACACATGCGCACACAAACATATGCCACCTTCAAGGTCACCATACCTGTCTAGGGACTGAGTTTACGGGAAATGTTATAGTCCGTGCCAGAGAAATACAGGAAAGGAAGGGAGGGGTGGATTTTTACGGCTGTGATCTCATTGCATTGTCACTAGATAAACACAAAGAGACACACTGTGCCCTTCCCCATAGTTATTTATTAAGCTACAACATAATACTTTCGCTTTAAAACCAGTAAACCTTCCCACTGAAACTGTAAACATGCACCTCCATAAGGCTTTTTTTTTTAACTATTTATTAATGTTTCATTCCAATTACAGCCAAACTGTATTCTCATGTGTACTGGACATGAGTTGCCACCAACTGACCTATTTTACATCATTGATCTGTAGAATGTACGTCAGGGGTGGCCTTTACAGTATGAAAACAAATACAACATTTATTGTTAGGGGAAAATGTTATAAAAAAAATCCTGACAACGAAGATAATGTAGGTTATGTCCAGGGAGTGGTCTCTGGTGTAATAAACAGGGTAAAACTATCAGGCACTATCAGCGGTCAGACTACTGAAACTACAAAAGAAATTCATGGAGCACAATGGTCAAGGGAATGGAACATACAGCATATGATTGGCAACATACTTCAATCAATATGAAGCATATTACCGATCATGTAATTCTTGGTTGCGTTAGGAAATAAATCCTCACCCTGCCTATATCTCTCCTAATGGGGCTTGTTTCATAAACATATGATGTAACTAAATGACAGTGGTCAGACCCACAAAATCTCCAATATATTATCATATTCTGTTTCTTACATATCCATATAAAACCTCTGAGTTAATCATTATCCAACCCAAATATGTGGATGTACAGAATAACCATCTTAACCTTTATTTGTGTGCTGCACTATCCACCTCCACTATCCACACACCAATATCCGAGCTAGCATTTTTCATTTTTAACGGCACAGTTTTATCTGCCAGAGATAGGAAATCCAGGTACAGAGTCAAAACCCTGCCACAGTTTGGCTTAAGCCACTAGATTCTTCTAATCAATTTGCAGTACAAAAATAACATTAAAAGAACATATAATAACACATTAAATACTTCAATAAAGTACAACTGGATTCAGTTTTGCTCCCACTGCCTTTTCAAAAACACGCTAGCGTACATGCATGCAAGCGTATATTTTAAGCTAGCGCCCAATAATTCTATCTGCCTTACGTATGTGTTAAATACAATGGTGGACCGTGCATTTCACACTTAGGCCTTCAGTGATGTTTTACATATCCCTCATAATAACCATTATTTATGAGACCATAGCTGGGAAAATCATATAGAGAAGCACGCATACACATTACTGGACGTTGCATCACCAATTGTGTACAACACAGGCTAAGCCTCAGGAGCCTGAAGGCCAGGACTGCGAGGCTGGCAAACAGGTGACCATCCGGATTCTGAACAAATCCCTCACGCACTAATCTGCCTCATCACCAGTCACTTTACCAAATGCACACATGAACTTTACAAATGCTGCACAGTGCAGGAATGTTGCTAAATACATAATATTTTGCACTACATGATATTTTATCATCCTCATAAGTATACAGTTTCTTCCACTCCATCTACTCTTTCATATGGTCAGAATGTAAGTTTATTCATTTATCAGTGCTTGATTATTACTGCTGTTATTGCTCTATTACTGTTTTGTTTTTTCTGTTTCATTGCTTACTTTATGATTTGCTCAATTGTGGAATGTAGTCTGCTCGGGGAAGTGAACAAAATAAGAGTTTGTTGTGTCGTATTACTATTCATATGACAATAAAATTCTTGAATCTTGAATGCCGGGTTGTTCGCAAACACAAGAGACACAAGGTTCCCCACACTGATGTTTACTGTGGTCGCACTTTTCTCCAACAGTTCACACGGTCGAAATGATACATACAAATCAGATCAGCTACGGCCAACATTGGACACATTCAACGCACATATAAAACATACTGTCCATGTATTGTTGTCCTGTTGCAGATTCTTGGGCAGGGAAACATAGCTGTCAAAAAGACGTATGCGTGTTTCACCATTCACAACCGCCACCGTCAAAAAGACGTTTTTGTGTTTGATGAACACATGAACACTGAAGTGGAATCCTTTTACGAAATAAAGATTAATTGATTACAAATAAAGTTGTTTTTTTTAATATTTATTTACTTATTTATTTATTGTTGTGGTTACTGGGCAATTAATACCTATCCAATTTGTAATTCATATTAATGATTTTCAAACAATATATGGTTTTGGAGTCACAGGTCATCAGCCTGTCAGTCCAATTTCAAAAAATAATTTACAAATATTTTGGACATTCACATTGCAAAGAATCAGCTTTTGATGTATGGAGTAAGATCGCTGTAAAAAGATGTATGCGTCTTGACGCGTGGATGGCGCAACTGACTTTGCCTGGTAACTTGGCATGAAGTCATTTCAATTTGCATATTCAACTCAAACCCAAAGGCTTAGATACATCCATGCAAAGCATCAGACTCGTGAATCCAAAGGAGAGATTCACACAAAGACGTGAAGTCATGTCTTGCGAGAGTCGTACTCAAACACGGGTACTAACGGTGAAACACGAATATGTATTTTTGACGGCAATGGATACAAATGGTGAAACACACATACTTCTTTTTGACAGCAGTTACACCACAGAAAAGATTGATTAACTGTCTAACTGTGCTGTTCATCAATAAACACATGAAACAAAGCAATTCCTTTTCAACTTCTAATTATTTGCAGGAAAATGTAAGCATTGTAAAAATCTAAAACGAATAAAAATAAAAGTTGCGAGCGGGATTTGAACCAGAGCTGACAAATTAATAAATGCCGCACCACCATTGAAGTTACTCACTAGATCAGTGGTCCCCAACCTCTTTATCACCACGAACCGGTCAACGCCTTAGATTTATATTGCGGACTGAGGGGGAGGGGGGGGTTGCTGGCTGCTCTAAAAAACACATCATCCTTCTCACTATGTATGGAATATCAACAGCGGTCTGAGGCGGCACCAAAAAAAAAAACAAAAACAAAGATCAAGCACACACGTATGAACTTTTAAACTAAATCATCTCCAAAACATTATTTCGTGTGCAGCCCACGCGGCCCGGTACCAGTTGATCCACGGACCGGTGGTTGGGGACCACTGCACTAGACCACCCTCTGCTACAGATTTGCTTGCGCAAATGTAATACTTGTAATACTTTTCATTCGTCAACTACTGAAAAGATAGCAACCGTTATATTTATGTACAATCTTTGATATGAGCTGTAGTATGGCTGGGGAAGCAATTTGACAGGGTCCCAATCGTCTTGCATTCACGTCAATTTTAATTCATACCTATACATACTATTAAACTGTTGGCAAAGATTAGTGAATTCTGACTAGAGATGAGTAAATAGGGGGTGCATGTTAGAAAATTACATGCATGTTGAAAATCACTAAACATGTATACTAAAACCAAGTACAGATTGCAAGGGTGAAAAAGAAAAACAACTGTGTGTGTATACCGCCCCTTGGTGGTTATCGCTTCAAATTATAAATTAAACCAAAAGCACTGTATTAAAATGCCGACATGAGTTGTTTGTTTATGCTGGGCTGAGTGACGTGAACCACTATAAATCACTTCCCCCAACATTGCCAAATAAATGTATTTATTTATTTATTTATTTGATTTGATTTTTTACTTTTCATGTTTTTCTCCACGTCCTAACCTTCAATATTTTCTTTCTATTAAACGTCACATTCATCATACAATACATACATACATACATAGCTGAAATAAATTTCGATTAGAATGGGGATAATAACTGGAAATAAAATATTATAACAAGATTCAAACGTCCTCAAATTTCCTTTCATCCGTCATTGAGACAATTGCTGACATCTATTAGAATTGTCGTAGTGCAGAAATAAAAGGTGTCCAGACGTGCATGATTTCAAAACATAAGAATAATAACAGTAACCGATTGCAACCTAATTTTCGGGCAGAGTTTTCAAGCAAAAAGTAACAGCAAGAAATGTGTACACTACATTATCTTCTAACTGTTGTGTTTTCTGATTTTAAGTTGTGATTGTTGTGTTTTCTGCTTTTAAGTTGTGCTTTTTGTTGAGGATGAATTCTCAGTCCTCTTGTCATAAAGGATGCCTTTTAGGCTGACTCCACAGTCCACCAGGAAGGCTTTATAACCGGCCGACGCAGGAAAGCTTGTTGTGGGGTTATTGCTTTGCCACACTCCAAGCACCCTCGCCATATCTTCAGCTTTCTCATCCAGTGTTCTTCTTCGTCGAGAATCTTTGGGTTTGTACATTGTGACTTTGATTTGATACTTTACCTTGTGGGACTGTGTTTGTTTCCACGCCTGGCGTGTTTTCAGTTAATAAACTTTCATTGTCAATCCACTTCTTCATGTGGTTGGCTGTGGTCCTGAATTTGCTCGGGTTCGAAGGTTATTCATAACACTAACAGGGCGATTCCACAACATCTGTCACGCTCCCCTCCGTTGCGCATCCGCAACGACGGACGCACACCCGCGCCCACTGCTTGCGTTCCCTATCCGCCTCAATATACAGTACCGCGCGCATCACACATTCCTAACATTACTTGAAGTCCAACGATGCATGGGCGGGGATCATCAACTGTCATTTGTGGAAAATTTGCTTGGGTAAAACTTCATTATTATATCAAATATATTACATTTTCATTTACAAAGGGCAAAGCGTCACCTAATCACTTCAACCTGTGGATGGTACAGTGGTTACCAAGCATGCCTAAAGTACAAGCAGTTGCAGGTACAACTCCTGGTCCAACATGTGGGTTTTATTTCCCCCCAGATTTATAAAAAAAAAAAAAACAACACCAATAATAATAATAATAATAATAATAATAATAATGAGCTCTTGTGTTACTTTTCAATGAAAAACGGAAATTCTTGCGCAATTGGGGACCTCATGATGGTAGGTGTATAGAATGCTAGTGATACTGGGATGGGAAATTGGGTGTTTCAGACATTTTTATTTAAAAACAAAGTCATTTCAGCAGCGTTTGGTTTTAACCAGTTCCTCTTCTTCCTTATGACCTCCAGCTTTTGAGAATATTCTCTCACATGGCACTGTGGTGGCAGGCATATGCAAATGAATCTTTGACAACTCTGAAAGATTAGGATAAATGGCTGCCCTGGAGTTCCAATATTTCAATGGGTCCTCTCTTCTGGAGAGGTAAGGCTCAGACTTCTACCGCTGCACCTCGACCGTTGCGTCAGCTGTCACGTTATGGACACTCTGTGTTGCACCTGCATGACACCAGGACATAAACAGATTCAATCAATTGTTCATATTTTGGTGTTAAAGGTAACTCCTGCACATTCAGAGAATGTTTTAGAGAAACAACCTTTTGTGCTTTTGTCTGGTTCCCAAAGGGTAGGGTTTTGAATCTTGGGTCCAAAATAGCGGCCACGGCCAGGACCTAGATTTCTACATTGCATCCAGCCAATAAAAACTGCAGCAGGCTCTGGCTCAGCTGTTTTGGACTTGGGTGGTGTAATGACGTCGATTTTTCAGTAATTTTATGATGAAACATTCTAACTAATGGAATTACTTTGGAAGCAGACACCCTCTTCTTCACTGAAGGTGATGCCAGAACTTCAAGACATTCTGCCACTGCCTCGTACTCGGCACAGTTCAGTGGTAGCACATTTGTGGTTAAGGCTGCCAGGGCTGCTCCCACTGGCTCACGCTGCTCAAGTAATCGTTGAAACATATGAAAAGTGGAATTCCACCTTGTGTCAACTTCTTGAATTAGTTAATGGTGTGGTCTGTCTAATTGTAACTGGACTTCAATTAGTTTCTTTTTGGCCCTTTCTTGCTCTCAAGCGGATCTCCTACAGTTCCGGTGTTTCCTCAAGTGCCTTCTTTGCCACTATATTGAAACTATGGGCAGAACATTAAATGTTGCATACTTTAAGCAATTTAGCACAAGCCACCATATTTGCAGCGTTGTCAGTGACAAGACAGTGGATTTTGTTAGTTAGTCCCCATTCATCAATTAGGTGTTCTTTGGCATTCTTTAGGTTTTCTGCTGTGTGTAATTGGGGGAATTTTGTGACACCTAACAGGATAGATTACAGTTGCTATTTTTCATCGTTGTAATGGCATGTGATTCCAAGGGAGGCATCCTTGTTGACAGATGTCCACATGTATGCAGTCAAGGTGACTGCCACAGTTTTCTCCAGTTCTGCTCTGGTTTTGTCTTTGGCCTCTTGATATTTTTGATCCACTATGCCTCGCAGTGCCTGTCTTTGGGGAGAGCATATGTTGGGTCCAACTTGTGTACAAATGCTCTAAACCCTTTATCCTCAACCACAGAAAATGGCTGGCAGTCCTGCAAAATCACATCCACCAAGGCCTCATCCAGCTCAGCCTGTCGTCCTTTAAAGCATGTGACCAAATGTAAATAGTTATTTCCACATAACTTCTTAAATGTATATTTAATATTTTAAGCTTTGTCTTATCTTTTGACTATAAATAGTTGTTACAAACAGTTGCCAAAGGCCTACCTTGTGTACTTACTCTAGAAGCAGCGGGAACAGCTGGATTGGGTGTTGTTTCAGAGTGTTTAGCGCACAAGTGCCTTAACATTGAGGATGTGTTATTAGTGAATGCCAACTCTTGAGCACAGATGTGACACTTGATCAGTTTTGGTGCAATAAGGTCAAAGTGCTCCAACACATATGACCTGGCTCTATTAGTTGGCCTTCCCTCTATCCTCTCCCTATTTTGCCTCACTCTCTACAGCCACACAATCACTCTAACACTTATTACTCTCACACAAACAAACAAATACACAAACTGACGGACAAAAACTAACTTGTATGAGTCGTTATGAATATACTGTATATATAAATGTTTGTGTGTGCGTGCGTGTGTGTGTGTGTGTGTGTGTGGATTATTATAATTGCATTGCAATTGATCTAAAGTGTAATATGCTCTAACTTAACCTCACTCTCCTAAATATGACGTAATGGGTGCAAAAGCTCTCCTCCTCACAACCCACAACATTTTGAGGGATGTTTCCCTTTTTTATAAGCATTCTGAGTTTGACTGAACCAAACTAACTGACTCAACCCCTTCCCTCCTGATTGACACGTCAATGGTCACGGCCGACACGCGTGGGATGTCACCATGCTTAAAACTCTTTATACAGGTAACAGTTCTATTAAACTGATGGGTGGTACATCCCCTAGATTTAATTTGTCTGGAGGAATTAGGCAGGGTTTCCCCACCTCCGCGTATGTCTTCCTGTTAGTTGCTCACCTTCTGGCGCATCATGTTAAATCTAGTACTCTGAAAGGTATTCCTATTATTCATAAAGAACTGATCATAACTCAGCTGGCTGATGCCACCACGTTATTCTTGCAAGATGAAAATCAAATTCCTACTGCCTTTTAAATAGTTAAGGAGTTTTCAAAGGCTTCTGGTCTATATTTAAATGTAAAAAAGTGTGAACTCATGGCCATTTGAATCATGAATCTGCCCTTTATGGTATTCCAATAAAAAAGGAAGTTCTGTATCAAGGAATATTTATCGCTAAAGATCAACAAAGGAGACTCTCACTAACTTTAGTCCTATCCTACAAAAAACTAAAACAAAATTGAACATCTGACTTCTAAGGGACCTCTCATTAAGAGGAAGAGTATTACTCACCAAGGCAGAGGGTATATCCCGACTGACTTATGCGGCTTTGGCTCTCCATCTCACAACAAATTAATAAAGGAGGCTGCTAAAATGATGTTCAGTTTTATATGGAAAAATAAGATACACCACGTAAAGAAATCTGTTCTGCTGAACTCTTATTATAATGGTGGGCTTATAATTGTTTGGAGTTTTGCACTCTAAATAACACCTTTAATATAAATTGGCAGAAACAATTTTTCAGAAACCCAACCTCCATTTGGGATAGTATACCTTTTCATTTAATGTCTAAGATGGGTAATCTAAACTTTTTTTTTGTTTGTAACTTTAATATTGACAAAATTCCTGTAAAAGTGTCTGCCTTTCACCGTCAAGCTTTTCTATCATGCTCCCTCATTTACAAGCACAATTTTTCACCTTATAACTATTTTAGTTGGAATAACAAGGACATTTTATATAAACACAAAACTCTCTTCATCGAATTTTGATTGAACATTATACGGGTAGACCAGCTATTTAACAGGAATGGTCTTCTTTTTCGTTAAGAAGAATGTCTGGCAGTATACAACATCCCTGTAACTCCTGGTGATTATGCAAAGGGCTTTGGTGCTATACCTTCTGGAATTTGTATGTTATTTAAATCTCAGCCAAGACTTAATGTCACGTCATGGCATGGCGACCTGAGGCAGTGGAGGGAAAGGGACTCAAAAACGCAGGAGGACGGAGAGGGTTTGCTCAACCAAAAATGCTCTTTTAATAATAAAACAAGGCAGGAAAAGCAGTAGACAAAAACTTGACAAAGTAGCAAAATAAATGAGGAACGAAATATAACTCACAATACTAAATTGGGACGACGGGGAAGAATGGAGGGCGAGTACAGAGGCACCGGGAACACGAATTGACGAGAGGTACAATAATCCGACGACTAACATTGAAAAGGCTGCAACTTAAATACACGAGGCTACTACAAGACAACGCGAAACAGCTGGGAGAGACAAGAGGCAGGGGAAGCTGATTGGGTGACACGCAAGGGCAGGAACGCACAGGCGACAGGTGGACAAGATAAAACTAATGGACAGAGAGGTGAGGCAGACGCGGGGAAGAAACTACACACATTAAATGGCTAAAGAAACAACCCAAAATCTCGACAACAAAACCCATAGCAGAATGTAACTCAGGCAGAACGTGACACTTATTGGTCAACATCTGCCCTTGTTATCTCCAGTAGACACTCTTATAGGCAAGGCCTGTTTTTGTAATCATTCTGGTAATAACAACAGATCTATAAGACCTTTATTCCAAAAAGATGTTATTTCATTGCCATATGTGAATTCATTCTGGAATCGATAGGTGGGTGTTTTGGAATGGAAGAGGGGCTGACTATTACCTAATCACTATTTGATGACTAATAAAGTAAAAGAAATATCATTCAAACTCCTTCATAGATTTTACCCTGCCAAAAATTATATCAAAACAAGATTCAAAAGAGACATAGATGTTACTTGTAGTTTCTGTTCTGAATGCCCAGAAACTGTTGTACATTTATCTTGGCACTGTCCATTTGTGAACATTTTCTGGCAAAACCTCTGCTCTTTTATTACTGAAAATGTTATGATTGACTTTTGTTTGTATTGGACGAATGTTTTATTTGGTTTCTTGCAGTATATTGCACAGAAAAGCATTCATATACATATAATTAATCTCATTATTATTTTGGCTAAGTTTCAAATTCATAAATGTAAATTTACAGGCAAAGAGCCATGCTTTATTGTTTTTAAGAAAGAGTTTACTCATTATTCTATTCAGCGCTCCTTGAAACGAAAAGCAATTAAAACTGTAACTGCTTGCTCTGTATTAAACATTTTTATTATTTTTTTTATCCCCCCCTAGCGTTTATAATTTTCTTATTTTATTCTTTTTATTCTTTACTTTTCTATACTTTTTTATACTCTTTGTACAATGTTCGTTCAGTGATGTTGTATTGTGCAGACTCTTTGTATGATTATATTATTCAATAAAAACAAAACAAAAAAAGGATGTCACCACGCTTCATTTCCGCGGGCATGTGATTTTTCCACCAAATGGGGCACGGGATCAGAACAACGTATCGAGACACTTGTTGCCGCGAGCGCACGGCTATGGCAAGCCTTTTGAGCATTTATTCGTAAGGGTGACGTCACTAGCTGTTCCATTGGATCCAGTGAGACATCACTTAAGTAAAGTTGGCAAGATATTGGCAGATTCGGACTTTCGCGATCAATACCTCTCAGACAAAACGTCGTCGAAACGCAAACGTTGCCTTTATCCTATGGCGTTATATTTGTGTGGAAAAAAATTTTGAGCATTGAAAATAAAACTGAGCGAGCGAAAACAGATTTTGAGCGCAGAAAAAAAGTTTCTGGCTCCAAATTCCTTTTTGCTCGCTCGCAATAGCATTCTCGCGCTCAACATCTCGCTCTCGTTCGCGATACTCCTCCCTCCCTCGCTCAACATCGCGTTTGCTCAACATCGAGCTCTCGCTCGCTCGAGTCGTCCTCTGCGCTCGCTCAGTTCTGCTCACGCGTTACGTTTGTGCCACAAAACCAGCCAATCAGAGCTTGTAAAAGCACATAGATTGACAGCTAGGTATCCAATTAGATTGCTTGTTGTGTTCACTCGGAACAAGGAAACAGTAATAATAATAATATTAAAAGTAATTCTCCAGCCCAAGTCCGTATTGACGCACTCTCGTTTGCCCTTTTCAGGTGAACACAGGGCAAAAGAGAGTGCGTCAACGGATAGTGTCCAAGCAATCTCATTGGATATCAAGCTGTCAATCGATGTACTTTTACAAGCTCTGATTGGCTGGTTTTGTGGCACAAACGTAACGCGTGGGCAGAATTGAGCGAGCGCAGAGGACGACTTGAGCGAGCGAGAGCTCGATGTTGAGCAAACGCGATGTTGAGCGAGGGAGGGAGGAGTATCGCGAGCGAGAGCGAGATGTTGAGCGAGAGAGGGCTATCCCGAGCGAGCAAAAAGGAATTTTGAGCGAGCAATTTCTTTTTCTGTGTTCAAACTCCTTCGGCACGCGCTCAAACTCTTATCATTACGCGCTCAATAGTTTTTTTCTTGCTCTCAAAATCTGTTTTCGCTCGCTCAGTTTGATTTTCTCCGTTCAAATTTTTTTTTCGCGCGCTCGTAATAGTGGCACAAAAACAACGCCATATTATCCCTCCTTCATAACACGGACTACCAGCTACAATGTCAAAAAAAGACATTTGTAAAATATTTAAACCGTTTCTTTCGGTGAAAAGACGCAATTGATCTCTATGAGCAGCAGAGGCTGGCGCAAGGAACCGTCTGCAAATTACTAGACAAGGAGGGAAAAAAAAACACAATAACGCCACAATTTGTAAATATGAATTCCATTTTTAAATATGAACACATCAAAGACATTAACATAATCATATTGGGACAGTGCTTTTGGATAAAAAAAAAGCGTTTGTTTAATTTTGGACAAGTTTTGTTCTTAAAAATCATTAATAAACTGAATATTCATCTATAGCTCCAAAATTGTTTAATATAAGGAGTCCAAAATCACTGGGCACATTCATGACATTTTCATGATCACACTACAACACTCGTTTTTTAAATAAATTATTTTGATAAATTTTGGGGATTTATTTTAAATGCTTGTTAATCATTTATACCCTCAAAATGAATCACTGGCTCCCCTTTTTGAGTTGGGGTAAACACTCCTAAATCACTACTGTCACGTCGGGGCATGGTGACGTGAGGCGGAGGAGGGAAAGGGACTCAAAAAACGCAGGAGGACGGAGAGGGTGTGCTTAAACAAAAATGCACTTTTAATAATAAAACAAGGCAGGAAAAGCAGAAGACAAAAACTAGACAAAGTAGCAAAATAAATGCGGAACGGAATAACTCACGAGACTAACTCGGACGATGGGGAAGAGTGGAGGGCGAGCACAGCGGGACAAGGAACACGAATCGACGATAGTTACAATAATCCGACAAAAGCAACAGAGGGACGGTGGATTAAATACATGAAGACTAATTACTGAAAACACACTACAGCTGGACGGGGACAGGAGGCAGGGGAACCGGATAGGCTAAAACGAGAGCAGCAGGGGCACACGGACAACAGATGGACGAGATAAAACTAACGAGACTGAGAAAAGGGCAGACGCAGGAAAAAACAACACGAATGAATGACGAAATGAACCAGGAACTACTTAAACTAAACCCGAAAACCCCAGACAGAACTTGACAACTACAACCATCAATGAAGTACTCCCAATTATGCTACAACTGCTGGTTTTCTAATAAATTCCTTTATCTAATTTTAAGGATTTTTTTTAAATGCATATTGACCATAATTTACCAATATATTGATCAATAGCTCTGCTGTTGGTTGAGTTAGAGACTCCAAAATCACCACACACAAAAGTGGCATACCTCCCCTTAGGCTGCATTCTCTGGTTTTCAAATTATTCCCTCTGCCTAATTTTAAGGGTTTTTTTCATGATTATTGATCAATATTTACACATATATTGATCAATAGCTCGGCTGTTTGTTGGGTTAAAGTCTCCAAAATCACCACACACATCAGCGACGTCCTTCCCTTCATACTACTTTCTCTGGTTTTCAAATAAATCCCTTTGCCTAATTTTAAGGAATTTTTTATCATTATTGATCAATATTTACCCATATATTGATCAATAGCTTTGCTGTTGGTTGGGTTAGAGACTCCAACATCACCACACACATCAGTGACATCCCTCATCGTATGCTACATCCTCTGGTTTTCAAATAAATCCCTCTGCCTAATTTTAAGGATTTTATTTATGATTATTGATCAATATTTACCCATATATTGATCAATAGCTCTGCTGTTGGTTGAGTTAGAGACTCCAAAATCCCCAAACACATCAGTGACATTCCTCCCTTCATGCTACATTCTTTGGTTTGCAAATAAATCCCTTTTGTGGTGAATTAACCTCGGAACATGAGATGTAATATTCCGCTGCTCGAAGGCACTGCACGTGGAAAAATGGGCTTCAGCTGCTAATGACGGATTCGGTCCAATTAATATCTGGATTGTGCAGTTCCAGCCATGGTAACCCTAGGACCACGGGAGCGCATCGCGAAGGCAGGGCGAATAGCTGAATAAGGTCCCTGTGATTCTCAGACACACGTAGAGAAACCATACAAGTCTGGTGCTTCACCACTGCCAGGGACGCCCGTCAAGATCATTGACCCTTTTAGGAATGTCCAGTTTCTGCAATGGGCACTCCAGCACTTGAACAATGGACATGCCGATGAATCATCAGAGTCTGTCACGTTCTGTCTGGGTTTTTCGGGTTTTTGGATGTAGTTTAAGTAGTTAGTGGTTAATTTCGTCTGGCTAATTCGTGTTGGTTTCCCTGCGTCTGCCTTTTTCTCAGTCTCGTTAGTTTTATCTCCTCCACCTGTTGTCCGTGTGTCCCTGCTCTTCACGTGTTAGCCAATCCGGTTCCCCTGCCTCCTGTCCCTGTCCAGTTGTAGTGTGTTTTATGAAATTACTTTTCATGTTTTTAAGCCACCGTCCCTCTGTAGCCTTCGTCAGATTATTGCACCTCTTACTCCATTTCCCCAATTATTCATAGATTTCCCACAATTCCCTGTTTTCCGCGCCAAAAATGCCATTGACTTACTTACATTGTACATTTCATCTCTTTCCCAGTTTATCCGATTCACGCCGTTCCAATTTCATCTTATTCCACTTATTCCCATTCGGTGCGCGTGTATTTTTATAATTCCAATTATTCATAGATTTCCCACAATTCCCTGTTTTCCGCGCCAAAAAACCCATTGACTTACATTGGGTGATTTTTCATTTCATTATTACATCTTTCACATTTCATATTTTCAAAATTTAACTCATTCAGCTTGCCTTAGGGATCATTCCCATCATTCCAGTAATTCATAGTTTCCAATAATTTCCCATAATTCCATATTTTTCCCACCTTCAATATTTCATAATGCATTTCCAATGGGAGGGCTTCCCATTCATTCTCAATGGGACAATTAACATTTCACATTTTCATGTTTCCCATTTCATATTCATAACATTTAACTCTTTCATTCCCCCTTATGGCTCATTCCCATCGATCCAATAATTCACAATTATTAATAATTCCCATAATTCCATATTTTTCAACTATTACAATTTGTTATTCATTCCCAAAGGCAGATTTTTCTTTTCCTCTTTGAAGCTTCCTTATTTTGCATTCAAATCATTGAGCTATTTCATTTCACATTGTCTTCATTACACATATTCACACGTACCACTAATTCATAACAATATTAATAAATTTACCCATAATTCCTCATTCACATTTTCCTCACCAAAATTTTTGTAACCTTCTATCTTGCCCATTCTTGCTCCGATTCTCACCATTCTAACTTTAATCGATTCCCCCAAATCCTGCCATTCCATGGTGGTATCCATTTTCCTTTTCCCAGAAATAAAAAATTACCCACAATTCCACTTTTTCAGTTTTTCCCTTATATCTTTGCCATTCCTTCTCCGATTTCCACCATTCCAACTTTAATCGATTCCCCTGATGCCCGCCATTCCATTCGTGTATCCATTTTCCTCTTCCCAGAATTCAAAATATTCCCACAATTTCACACACTGTACCTTTAATGAACCAATTCATTTTCAATGAGGTCATTCATTGTGTTGGCGTTTGGCCTTCGTGGACTACTGTTTAGGTAGACAAAGTACTCCATTTCCCATGGGGTCGTCAGGTGGCCATCTTGGACACTTGGCTACATACACTGAGACTCCATTTCCCATCAACCCTCAGGGGCGGCCATCTTGGATATCTGATCAGAAAGCTCTTGAGGGTTCAGCTCAACTTCCACCCAGGATGGCAGCCATCTTGGTTAACTCAGAACAATAAAATCAACACTCTCCAAATGTTGAACATCCAATCTATTAAATATAATCCCCCAAATTTCAGAATTTGTTGTTTGAGTGCACTTTTTTTCTTCCTTTTTGAAATTTTGTGATATTCTATAAAATTCAAAGAATTGTTGTTTTTTTCACTTAATGACTACAGGTGTTTGTCCGATTGAGTCCGATTCAGCTTTTAACCGTTCATCTTGACCCTGCCAATGACCTCCGGGTGTCATTTACCCATAAAGCATCTTTTTTGCATAAGTAATAGCCCCCTAAAACTCGCGAAAAATCAGATTTTTTATGTTTCCTCTTGTGATATCTCCATTTGCGTCCGACCTAAACTTATCGTTCCAACTTTAGGTGTTTCCCATTATGAGTTAGATTGCCAAGAACACCCTCACACCAACAATTTCAAGTTTTTCCAATTTTTTTTACCCATAATTCCTCAGTTAATTGTTAAAATTATTTCAAAAATTTTTATAAAATTTCAGTTAAAAAATGAAAAAGTGAAATTGTGGGAAAATTTTGAATTCTGGGAAGAAAATGGATACCACCATGGAATGCCGGGACTTGGGGGAATCGATTAAAGTTGGAACGGTAGGAATCGGATGAAGGATGGCAAAGATATAAGGGAAACACTGAAAAAGTGGAATTGTGGGTAATGTTTTATTTGTGAGTAAAAATGGAATGGCAGTTATCGGGGGAATCGATTAAAGTTGGAACGGTGGTAATTGGACAAGGAAGCAAAGATATAAGGGAAAAACTGAAAAAATTTAATTGTGGGTAATTTTTTAATTCTGGGAAGGAGAAAGTGGATACCATCATGGAATGGCGGGACTTGGGGGAATCAAGTAAATTTGGAACGGTAGGAATCGGATGAAGGATGACAAAGACATAAGGGAAAAACTGATAAAGTGGAATTGTGGGTAATTTTTGATTTGTGGGTAAAAATGGAATAGCGGGCATCGGGGGAATCGATTAAAATTGGAACGGTCGGAATCGGATGAAGACTGGCAAAGATAGAAGGAAAGAACTGAATGAGATGTCTGATCAGATATCCAAGATGGCCACCCCTGAGGGTTGATGAGAAAGGGAGTCTCAGGGTATGTTGTGAAGGAAATTCATATTTTTCAAATTCAATATATCAGTAAAATAGTGTGTACATGGAACTGAGTAATTCAAATAAAGATTGAGACGACGTAATGTCAGTATAAAGCAGATATACTCTTGGCCCAGGAGAAATAAAGACAAGTCGGCACCTCCAAAAGGAACAGATGACATCCCCCGACCAACATTCCATCATGGGAAAAAGGCAAGGTGGGGCCTTCAAGAGAAGATATCAGTCAGAGTTTATGGTGCTCAGACTTCCTCCCGCTTCAAAGAATGGCCGGCAGAACAAAGACTTTTGAAGACACCATCCCCACGCAAACAGACCCCCACGCACGCACACACCGACACGCACGCACGCACGTGCACGCACACACACACACACACACTTGCATTCCACAGTGGGACTAGATGCCCCAAAAGGGTATAAGAACTGAATGTTGAAGGTGAAACGTTGCCATTTTCTGCTCCGACCCATGGCAGGACTGGCCCGAGGCCTCATGTACTTTCCCACTCTGTCTGGATTAAATCAATTGTTTCATTATGTTGTGGGATGGGCGATCTTTCAACAAAAACGAACACGCTAGGAACTAGTTTAAGGCAAGAAGCTTTTTCTAGATTCCTTCGGTAGTCAAGTGTCCAAGATGGCCAAGTGAAGACCCCATAGGAAACGGAGTACTTTGTCTACCTAAACAGTAGTCCACGAAGGCCAAAGGCCCACACAATGAATGACCTCATTGAAAATGAATTGGTTCATTATAGGCACAGTGTGTGGAATTGTGGGAAAATTTTTATTCCTGGTAAAAGGTAAATGAATACACCAATGAATTGGCGGGGATGAATGGAATCGATTAAAGTTGGAATGGTGGGAATCGGATGAAGAATGGCGAAGACAGAAGGTTACAATGTTTTGGCGAGAACAATTAACTGAGGAATTATGGGTAAAAAAAAAAACAGGGAAAACTTGAAATTTTTGGGGCAAGGGTGTTCTTGGATATCCAACCCATAATGGGAAACACTTAAAGTTGAAACGATAAGAATAGGTTGGACGCAAATGGAGATATCACAAGAGGAAACATAAAAAATCAGATTTTTCACGAGTTTTAGGGGGCTATTACTTATGCAAAACAGATGCATTGTGGGGAAATGACACTCTGAGGTCATAGGCAGGGTCAACCTGAATGGTTAAAGGCTGAATCAGACTGAATGGGACAAACACCTGTAGTAATTAAAGTGAAAAAACTAACAATTTTTTGAATTTTGTAAAATATCACAAAATTTAAAAAAATAAGAAAAAAGTACACTCAAACAACATATTCTAAATTTTGGGGGATTATATTTAATAGTTTGGATGTTCAACATTTGGAGAGTGTTGATTTTATTGTTCTGAGTTAACCAAGATGGCCGCCATCCTGGGTGGAAGTTGAGCTGAACCCTCATGAGCTGTCTGATCTGATATGATATCCAAGATGGCCGCCCCTGAGGGTTGATGGGAAATGGAGTCTCAGTGTATGTAGTCAAGTGTCCAAGATGGCCACCTGACGACCCCATGGGAAATGGCGTCCTTTGTCTACCTAAACAATAGTCCACGAAGGCCAAACGCCCACACAATTAATGACCTAATTGAAAATGAATTGGTTCATTGAAGGTACAGTATGTGGAGTTGTGGGAAAACTTTAAACTCTGGGAAGAGGAAAATGGCGGGCATCAGGGGAATCGATTAAAGTTGAAACGGTGGGAATCGGAGCAGGAATGGCCAAGATATAAGGGAAATAGTGAAAAAGTGGAATTGTGGGTAATTTTTGATTCCTGGGAAAAGAAAAATGGATACCACCATGGAATGGCGGAAATTGGGGGAATCGATTAAAGTTGGAACGGTGGGAATCGGAGCAGGAATGGCCAAGATAGAAGGTTACAAAGTTTTGGTGAGGAAAATGGGAATGGGGAATCATGGGAAAAAATTTTAATATTGTTATGAATTACTGGTATGTGTGAATATGTGTAATTATGACAATGTAAAATGAATTAGCTGAATGATTTGAATGCAAAATGAGGAAGCTTCAAATAGGAAAAGTAAAATCTGCCTTTGGGAATGAATAACAAATTGTTATAGGTGAAAAATATGGAATTATGGGAATATATTAATAAATGTGATTTATTGAATTGTTGGGAATGAGCCATGAAGTGGAATGAATGAGTTAAATGTTATGAATATGAAATGGGAAACATCAAAATGTGAAATGTTAATTGTCCCTTTAAGAATGAATGGGAAGCCCTCCCATTGGAAATGAATTATGAATTATTGAAGGTGGGAAAAATATGGAATTATGGGAAATTATTGGAAACTATGAACTACTGGAATGATGGGAATGATCCCTAAGGCAAGCTGAATGAGTTAAATTTTGAAAATATAAAATGTGAAAGATGTAATAATGAAATGAAAAATCACCCAATGTAAGTCAATGGGTTTTTTGGCGCGGAAAACAGGGAATTGTGGGAAATCTATGAATAATTGGAATTATAAAAATACACGCGCCCCGAATGGGAATAAGTGGAATAAGATGAAATTGGAACGGCGTGAATCGGATAAACTGGGAAAGAGATGAAATGTCCCAAAAAACGGCAGAATAATAATAACTAGAATATGTGCAATTCCTGAAGAAATTGCGTGTGAAGGTGAAACACCTGAAAGGATAGGTGTTGAATGATGTGGAATGGAAGGAATTGGGGCAATTGATTAAAGTAGGAACGGTCGAAATCGGATGAAGAATGGCAAAGATATAAGGGAAAAACTGAAAAAGTGGAATTGTGGGTAAATTTTAAAATCTGGGGGAAAAAAGCGGATACCACCATGGAATGGCGGGACTTGGGGGAATCGATTTAAGTTGGAACGGTTGGAATCGGATGAAGAATGGAAAAGATATAAGTGAAAAACTAAAAAAGTGGAATTGTGGGTAATTTTTTAATACTGGGAAGAAGTAAATGGATATAACCTAGAAATGGCAGGACTTGAGGGAATCGTTTAAAGTGGGAACGGTAGGAATCGGATGAAGAATGGCAAAGATATAGAGGAAAAACAGAAAAAGTGGAATTGTGGGTAATTTTTTAATTCTGGGAAGAAGAAAATGGATATCACCATGAAATGGCAGAACTTAGAAGAATCGTTTAAAGTTGGAACGGTAGGAATCGGATGAAGAATGGCAAAGATAGAAGGGAAAAACTGAATAAGTGGAATTGTGGGTAATTTTTGATTTGTGGGTAAAAATGGAATGGCGGGCATCTGGGGAATCGATTAAAATTGGAACAGTCGGAAATGGACTAAGACAGGCAAAGATAGAAGGGAAAAACTGAATGAGATGTCTGATCAGATATCCAAGATGGCCGCCCCTGAGGGTTGATGGGAAATGGAGTCTCAGTGTATGTGGGCAAGTGTCCAGGATGGCCGCTTGACGACCCCATGGGAAATGGAGTACTTTGTCGACCTGAACATTAGTCACCAAAGGCCAAACGCCCACACAATGAATGACCTCATTGAAAATGAATTGGTTCATTAAAGGTACAGTGTGTGGAATTGTGTTAAAACTTTGAATTCTGGTAAGAGGTAAATGAATACACCAATGAATTGGCGGGGATGAATGGAATCGATTAAAGTTGGAACGGTGGGAATCGGATGAAGAATGGCGAAGACAGAAGGTTACAATGTTTTGGCGAGAACAGTTAACTGAGGAATTATGGGTACAAAATGGGGAAAACTTGAAATGTTTCGTGCGAGGGTGTTCTTGGCAATCTAACCCATAATGGGAAACACCTAAAGTTGGAACGATAAGTTTAGGTCGGACGCAAATGGAGATATCACAAGAGGAAACATCAAAAATCTGATTTTTCGCGAGTTTTAGGGGGCTATTACTTATGCAAATTAGATGCATTAAGGGTAAATGACACTCTGAGGTCATAGGCAGGGTCAAGATGAACGGTTAAACGCTAAATCGGCCTGAATCGGACAAATACCTGTAGTCATTAAAGTGAAAAAAACAACATTTTTTTGAATTTTGTAAAATATCACAAAATTTCAAAAAGTGAGAAAAAAGTACACTTAAAGTTCAAATTCTGAATTTTGGAGGATTATATTTAATAGTTTGGATGTTCAACATTAGGAGAGTGTTGTTTTTATTGTTCTGAGTTAACCAAGATGGCCACCATCCTGGGTGGAAGATGGGCTGAGCGCTCATTAGATGTCTGATCAGATATCCAAGATGGCCGCCGCTGAGGGTTGATGGGAAATGGAGTCTCAGTGTATGTGGGCAAGTGTCGAAGAACAATTACGGGAAACACCTAAAGTTGGAACGACCAGTATAGGTCTAACGCAAATGGAGAAAACGCAAGAGGTAATCTAAAATAGCTTATATTATACAGGTTAAGCGGGCGGCCATTATCGAACTTCGGAAAATCGGCTCTATTCGCTTATCGGAATGTCGGAGCGTCGCGGCGTTATCATTAAAAATCCACAACGATGGTCCATGAGTTAGGTGGTTCCGCTCATTTCCACGTGAGGGTTTCCAAAAAAACTTTTTTTTCCCACTTTTTTCCACTTTTCCCCATTCAAAGTGAATGGGCTGCGGCGAGAGCTTGTCAAATGTCCAAGATGGCCGCCTTACAGGGGTGTATGGGAGCTGTAGTATTTGATGTAGGTCAGAGCTCATCCAAGACGGCCGCTGGGTGGGGGTACCATGGTAAATAGAGTACAACGTGTACCTGAACAGTAGTCCAAGAAGGTCACATGCTCACAGAATGAATGACCCCATAGAAAATGAATGGATTCTTTGTGACTACAGAATGAGGAATTGTGGGTAAAATTTTGAGTTCTGGGAAGCTACCCCTTTGGAATGCCGGGATTTGGGGGAATCCATCAAAGTTGGAACGGTGGGAATCGGAGTAGGAATGGCCAAGATAGAAGGTTACAAAGTTTTGGTGAGGAAAATGGGAATGAGGAATTATGGGTAAATTTATTAATATTGTTATGAATTACTGGTTTGTGTGAATATGTGTAATGATGACAATGTGAAATGAATTGGCTGAATGAATTGAATGCAAAATGAGGAAGCTTCAAATAGGAAAAGTAAAATCTGCCTTTGGGAATGAATAACAAATTGTTAAAGGTGAAAAATATGGAATTATGGGAAATTATTAATAATTTTGATTTATTGAATTGTTGGGAATGAGCCATAGGGTGGAATGAATAAGTTCAATGTTATGAATATGAAATGGGAAACATCAAAATATGAAATGTTAATTGTCCCATTGAGAATGAATGGGAAGCCCTCCCATTGGAAATGCATTATGAAATATTAAAGGTGGGAAAAATATGGAATTATGGGAAATTATTGGAAACTATGTATTACTGGAATGATGAGAATGATCCCTAAGGCAAGCTGAATGAGTTAAATTTTGAAAATATGAAACGTACAAGATGTAATATTGAAATGAAAAATCACCCAATGTAAGTCAATGGCACTTTTGGCTCGGAAAACAGGGAATTGTGGGAAATCTATGAATAATTGGAATTATAAAAATACACGCGCACCGAATGGGAATAATTGGAATAAGATGAAATTGGAACGGCGTGAATCGGATAAACTGGGAAAGAGATGAAATGTCCCAAAAAACGGCAGAATAATAATAATAATAATAACTAGAAAAAGTGCAATTTCTGAAGAAATTGCGTGTGAAGGTGAAACCGTTGAAGGTTTGGGAGTTGAAAAGTGGAATGATGTGGAACGATTGAATGGTGTGAATCTGTGAAGAAATATGAATACAAAGTTGAAAAACTGTAAAAAAGTTGAACTGTGGAATTTGAAGATGAATGAAAAACTGAAAAAGTTGAACTGGAGAATGATGTGAATCTGTGAAAAATTATGAATCCTACAAAGTTGAAAAACTGAGAAAAGTTGAACTGGAATAGTGTGAATCTGTGACATTAGGCCTAATGTTAAGTGAATGATGTGATTCAAAAACATGCAGGATATCAGCCCTCGAGGACTGGAGTTTTAAACTCCTGTTAATGAGCTTATCATTTGAATGAGGTGGATTGAATGAGGTGGATTGTGGATTGATGTGAAACAGTGAAGAAATGTGAATAATACAGAGTTGAAAAACTGAAAAAAACTAAAACGTATGAATCAAGCTGAGTTAACCAAGCCAGATGCTGTACTAGGTGGAAGCACTAGTGAGAGGTAATGAGACGGCTAATAAAATATCCAAGATGGCCGCCCATGAGGGCAGATTGGAGTTGGAGTCTTCAGTGGTCTAAGATGGCCGCCCGATGGCAACATGGGAAATGGATTACTTTGTGTAACTAAACTATAGGTGTCAAACTCCAGTCTTCGAGGGCTTGTATCCTGCATGTTTTTGAATCACACCTGTAATGGAGGTGTCGGAGTAGCGTCCAAACTTGTGACCTCCTTGAAAGGACTGTACTTGACTGATTCAGAGGATCCTCAATCTTATCAGGTTGTCCGGCCAGAACATAAAGACGATGCACACTCTCATGCCACTCTTTATTTGTATATAATGTTCTATTTATTTATCTGGGTTGGTGTGTGTGTGTTTCTGTGTTTGTGTGTTCTGTGTGTGTTCTATGTTTGATTGTGGGTGTGTGGTCTCTGCAAAGGAGAGCAGAGAACATTCACTAAACATTGATAACTAACATAACTAACATTGTACAATATGTTACATCATATGCTCACATGACTCTATATTAGCTTAGAATAACATAAACAACACAGGCAAACATACCGTACAATGATAGGAAGAATGAATTCAACCCAATCGTTCCAAAATGTGCGTTAGGTAGGAAAGAGTTAATGGAGCCGAATAGATTTGAGTGGGCGGTGACGTCACTCCCTTATGGCGGAAAGATCACATTGGCACACACGGCAAACAAGCGACAAATACGCACATTTTGTGGATGAAACTTTAACGTGAATACTAAAAGTGAAGTATGAAAAGTACGGTATATCTGCCTTTAGCAATTATACCAAACTTAGGTGCAATAACAACTTAGACATTAATGGACAAAGTGAAGCAGTGCAAACGTAAACATGTATCCAATACCACGAACGGACAACATATTCAAACTGTACTTACATTCTCATGGACGCACGGAATAATAATGAAAGGAATGAGATAATCCACAGAATGATTGAAAGCAGAAAAAATGACTGTCCGTTACAACGATACCTGCCGACTACCGGTGAAAGAGCAAAACAACCTATGATAGTGTAAACAGAGTCCTGATTGGTAGTGGAGGAAAGAAACACAACTTGTGATTAGTTGCTAGGCGGTTGCTAGGAAGATCACATGACCACAGGAGAAACATGTCCAGACGTAAATAGTAATAACAGAACGATTCAAACACGAAATCGTTAAGTATAATCAGAAACTTCTTAACAACACCATTCACTTAACATTAGACAATGTTTACGGTACAAAAACTTGAATTATAGCTGAAAGTTGAACTGTAAACGTGAAACGCGATTTGCCCGAACCGGGACACGGACATGTTGAAGATGACAACTCTACCACTGGGCCACTGGGGGGCAGTGTAAGACCACACTAGGGAATGAAGTATTTTTGAACGTGAATCTATGAAGAACTACGAATAATACAAAGTTAAAAAACTGAAAAAAGTTCAACTGTGGAATGAAAAGATGAAATGAAAGTAAGAACAGTTTGAAAAGGCTAAATTCTTTAAATATGAATAGTATAAAAAACGTAAATTGTAGGAAAACGATGAATAGTTGAACCTTGAAAAATAAAAAAGCACTTCACGTGAATATGTGGAATGATATGAAGTTCGAACGGCATGAATTGGATGAACTGGGAAGGAATTGAAACCAAAAAAAAAATACTGAATTAACTGAAAAAAACACTGAATGTGTGAAAAGACACAGCGGGGATCGAACGCACGAACATGTAGTAGATATACGTCAACAGAACGTCTGAGCCACGGGAAATGACGAAACCGTGAACGCTTTAAAAGGAAGTAGGAAGAACGCTCCAATCACTTAACATTAGGCCGTTTTTACGGTACAAAAACTTAAATTGTAGGAAAACGATTAAAAGTTGAAACTTGAAAAATAGACCCGCACTAACTAAAAAAGACTCACACAACTAAAAAATGACGCAGCCTGGGATTGAACCCACGAACATGAAGTGCGAATGCCGTACACAAATCCCATGCGCCACCGAGACATAGGAAATATCGAAAACGTTAAAGTTTAAAAATAAAGCACGAAGACCAGCCCATTCACTTAACATTAGGCCATTTTTACGGTACAAAAACTTAAATTGTAGGAAAACGATGAAAAGTTGAAACTTGAAAAATAGACCCGCACTAAACATGAATATGTAGAATGATATGAAGTTTGAACGGCATGAATTGGATGAACTGGGAATGAATTGAAACGTACCTAAAAAACGGTCGGAATAAAAAAAATAATAACTAGAAAAAGTGCAATTTCTGAAGAAATTGCGTGTGAAGGTGAAACCGTTGAAGGTTTGGGAGTTGAAAAGTGGAATGATGTGGAACGATTGAATGGTGTGAATCTGTGAAGAAATATGAATACAAAGTTGAAAAACTGTAAAAAAAGTTGAACTGTGGAATTTGAAGATGAATGAAAAACTGAAAAAGTTGAACTGGAGAATGATGTGAATCTGTGAAAAATTATGAATCCTACAAAGTTGAAAAACTGAGAAAAGTTGAACTGGAATAGTGTGAATCTGTGACATTAGGCCTAATGTTAAGTGAATGATGTGATTCAAAAACATGCAGGATATCAGCCCTCGAGGACTGGAGTTTTAAACTCCTGTTAATGAGCTTATCATTTGAATGAGGTGGATTGAATGAGGTGGATTGTGGATTGATGTGAAACAGTGAAGAAATGTGAATAATACAGAGTTGAAAAACTGAAAAAAACTAAAACGTATGAATCAAGCTGAGTTAACCAAGCCAGATGCTGTACTAGGTGGAAGCACTAGTGAGAGGTAATGAGACGGCTAATAAAATATCCAAGATGGCCGCCCATGAGGGCAGATTGGAGTTGGAGTCTTCAGTGGTCTAAGATGGCCGCCCGATGGCAACATGGGAAATGGATTACTTTGTGTAACTAAACTATAGGTGTCAAACTCCAGTCTTCGAGGGCTTGTATCCTGCATGTTTTTGAATCACACCTGTAATGGAGGTGTCGGAGTAGCGTCCAAACTTGTGACCTCCTTGAAAGGACTGTACTTGACTGATTCAGAGGATCCTCAATCTTATCAGGTTGTCCGGCCAGAACATAAAGACGATGCACACTCTCATGCCACTCTTTATTTGTATATAATGTTCTATTTATTTATCTGGGTTGGTGTGTGTGTGTTTCTGTGTTTGTGTGTTCTGTGTGTGTTCTATGTTTGATTGTGGGTGTGTGGTCTCTGCAAAGGAGAGCAGAGAACATTCACTAAACATTGATAACTAACATAACTAACATTGTACAATATGTTACATCATATGCTCACATGACTCTATATTAGCTTAGAATAACATAAACAACACAGGCAAACATACCGTACAATGATAGGAAGAATGAATTCAACCCAATCGTTCCAAAATGTGCGTTAGGTAGGAAAGAGTTAATGGAGCCGAATAGATTTGAGTGGGCGGTGACGTCACTCCCTTATGGCGGAAAGATCACATTGGCACACACGGCAAACAAGCGACAAATATGCACATTTTGTGGATGAAACTTTAACGTGAATACTAAAAGTGAAGTATGAAAAGTACGGTATATCTGCCTTTAGCAATTATACCAAACTTAGGTGCAATAACAACTTAGACATTAATGGACAAAGTGAAGCAGTGCAAACGTAAACATGTATCCAATACCACGAACGGACAACATATTCAAACTGTACTTACATTCTCATGGACGCACGGAATAATAATGAAAGGAATGAGATAATCCACAGAATGATTGAAAGCAGAAAAAATGACTGTCCGTTACAACGATACCTGCCGACTACCGGTGAAAGAGCAAAACAACCTATGATAGTGTAAACAGAGTCCTGATTGGTAGTGGAGGAAAGAAACACAACTTGTGATTAGTTGCTAGGCGGTTGCTAGGAAGATCACATGACCACAGGAGAAACATGTTGTCAGGTTCACCAAGCCAATTACTGTCAACCCGATCGATTGTCTAAAAGAAAGAGAGAAGGCAACGGTTATGCTCATGCATGAGGAGAACGAGACAGGACCACAAAGGCTGCAGTGCTGCCGCGCTCTGAGGAACTTCCTCGTTCTCCCTAGTTTTATTATTTAGAGGTCCCTAGGTTACATGTAGGTTCCGGCCCTAAAGGGTAGAGATGCATGGGGGAGCGATGTATGTGACCGGAACCCAAATTCTTGTAATACATCTTGTGACAGCTTAAGCGCGCGCGTGTAGGTGTGTGGCTCAATGCAGTATGCAGCAACACGTTCCAGTAAGAAGGGTGCTCGGGTCCACCGCATTTCTCCACCCGACTTCTTCTTTCTTGGGGAGCCTTCCAGGTGACCCTGGTCCAGGATGTTGTTCAATTGTTGCTTGACAGGCCCTGTCTGAGAAAAACTTCAACAACCACCAGCACACGGCCTCGAGCACTCTTGTCATGAGTGGAACATGTTGCTATCCTAATGATAAGGACAGGGTGTCAAATGTATAATCACATTGAATCAAAACATCAATAAATCACTTAATAAATCAACATAACATCTAATCAACATAACATTTAACACATGGGTGATTAGTACATGTGCTCTACTTCCCTGAGTATTACTGATTGCTACATTAAGGACCTAAATCGACATGGTTCTATTTGATTGACACATCTGATTAAAAACATTGATTAAGTATACAATATATATGTAAAGGATTCCTAAATTTCTCCAACAATTCCCTCCTCTTGATTCTACATTTGCCAACACCACAAAGCATCAACAGCAGAACCTCCACTTGGCTTTATTCAGCTGCATCATCACGTGGGGTCAGCTCCGGGAAGACAGGGCACATTTCCTCATACAGATGAGGAGGTGCGAAGTCGTAGTCCCACTCGCTACCTTGAGGAGGAGTGCGGACCCCGAGATCCGGGTCCGGACCGGGTTGGAGAATTAACGGGTACACCTCATCCAACCTGGTTTTAGTCGGGGCAATAGCAGTTGAGATAAGTCGGCCAAGCGATGCGCGAATGCAGGGAATGCAACAACAGCCACACAATGTGAGCACAGAAGTGAAAATGGCAACTGACAGCATGAAGGTGACCACCAGATTTTTGTACTTGCCAAACATTTTGTCCCACCACTCAGACCACGGGACGGTGTTTATTCCAGAGTGCTCTCGCATTTTCCTATTCAGAGTGCGCAAGCCATCGATGGCTTTGGTCAGCGCCCCGTCAGGGGCGGTGTTGTCGGGAATCCAGGTGCAACACTGGTTTCCGAACATGGCGCACACGCCGCCCTCCTTTGCCAGGAGCATGTCCACTGCGATGCGAGTCTGGAATGCCATGAGTGAGGTTGCCGCGAGTTGTTCTTTTATAGCGAGGAGCCCCTCCTCTGTATAGTTGCCCAGCTTCTGCACACTGGTACTCCGCGAGGCACACCGATTGCGTCAATGTAGGTGGGTCCCCCAGCATTCCAGGCGGCATGTCTTCTCCTGAAAAGCCTCACTTTCGGTGGAAGAGGGCGCGGAGTGACCTGTGAAGCGGCCGCTTGGATTTCTTCTGCCGTGGAGGGGAGGATTGTCACAGGCAACAGCAGAGATATAAGAGCACAAGTGCCTTTGGCATTTCTCAATGTGTCATAGAGTTTGTTGTCGCCACACCACCACCACACGTCGCTACGCGGTATTAGCGGCCCTGTCTGGTCAACGGTAGTATTGCACCAAGTGGAATTTAGTTCCCCTACCCAATTTACTCCGTCTCCCAAACGCAGGCAGGAAAAGTTGGCCGCAGCGACTTCAGTGGAAAAAATCGGTTTGTCTTTTGTTGCCTTAGTTACGGGGTAGACAGCATTCCAATTTGCACACTCACCTCTCGGCCGTATTCTGGTCATCACCTCTATGAGGCAATTGGGTGGAATGGAAGCAGGGATCACACGCAGCAACGGCCTGGCCTCCATGCAGAAAACGCAGCTATAATTCACTGTTTTGGCAGCCGTTTCCATCAGGAACAGCCAGTTGTTACCTTGCTGCGTGACTCCAGTGACGGTTAAAAACTTTTCATCAACAGTCATTTTTTTGTTTGATTTCACTATTACCTTTGACGCGTCAGTCACTGTGGCCAAGTCCCGGTGCACGTGCGTAGCCACCTGTGGCTCCTTCAGCGCGTTTGACACACAAATCGAAATCACATGGTGTGGAGGCATGCCGTGTGTGTACGGAAACAAAACAAGCTCTACACAAGGGTCAGGAGTGCAAAATTGAATTGAGGTGTTCACAATGATTTGGAGGCCTGCCACAACTTTGGAGAGAGAAACCTGTGGACGGAGGAGTTTGGCACAGGCGTCGGTTGTCCATCTTTTCCAATTGGCACCTGTTTCCGCAATCAAAGCACTCCACCTGGTAACTTTTGCAGTTAGATACCAGTCATAATTTTTCCCATACTCCTGACCATTGCGCAAGTATGTTTTACCGCCGCCACCAAATCCTTGGAGTTTTATGTAAGACCATGGCAGAAAGATTGTTGAGATGCTGTTTTCAAGAAGGCAGATCATGGTATTTGTCACAGGACCCACATCAAACCGATCACAGGATGAGAAATTTCTACGTGTGGGGTACTCGATACGTGTTGATTTCGGTTTTATTTCGCGTTTTTCACGGTTAGGCAAGTCGGTGGAATTGGTTTCAATGGTAGTATTGCCGATAGTTTTAACATCTGGTTTACCATATCTTACTACCCTCCAATTTTGAACGCCCCCCACTTGCACTCCATAGAGGAATGCACCTATTATCAGCATCACACCAATGTAAGACACAGTAAGAACTTTTGCCCAAGTAGGTGTGGCCATGTCGCTCGACGTACCCCTAAACAGGAAGGGTGTCTTTTAAATTCTTCACTGACCGTCAATGTTTTCAGACACTACAAGTCTGCACCCACCGGTTGGTCAGACTTTGCTCACCCCTCCTTTTTGGGTAAATCGAACGAGATCACCTTTTTACAATGCGTGAGATGTATCCACGTTTGTCGTTCCGCGATCTTCACGGCCGTTGGCGTGGTCAGCAGCACTTGATGCGGTCCTTCCCACCGTGGCGAGTGCCAATGCTTCCGTTTGATGCTCCGCACCAAGATCCAATCACCTGGAACGACCTGGTTGTCCTGTGGGGAGGAAACACAATTGCTTCCCGGTATGCAATCGCTTACTGATGATTGTTCAGACCTTTTTTCCAGGGTTTTTCGCATATAGTCAGCTAAATTTGCTTCGTCGTCCAATTCCCAATGTGTGGAAAAAAGCGGAAGTTTGTATGGCCTGCCGAAAAGAGTCTCATAGGGTGTAAGCCCTGAAGCACTGGTGATGTTAATGTATAATTTGACTAGGTCTACGCACTGTGTCCAAGGCCGATTTGTTTCATCCATGCATTTCTTCAGCCTGTTTTTGATTGTGCCGTTCATTCTCTCCACTAATCCCGCACTTTGCGGATGATAAGAACAGTGGTGCTTTAACGCGATGTGAAACATTTGGCCAATTTTATCAATCACTTTATTCACAAAATGTGTTCCATTGTCGCTATAGATGGTTTCAGGGATACCATATCTAGGTATGATGTCTTTACACAACGCTTTGGCTACAGTTAGCGCATCGGGCTGTTTTGTTGGAAAAATCTCAACCCATTTTGAAAACGCATCTATAATTACAAGACAGTATTTTTTCCCTTCACTTTTGCTTAGTTCTATGTAGTCCATGTGAATTCGTTGGAATGGGTAGGATGCGGGGGGGTATTGACCCCGTTTTGGTCGAACGTTCCCCTGGGGGTTATGTCGTGCACAGATCGTACAAGCTCTACAGAATTGTTTTGAATATAGACTGAACCCATAAGTCGAGAAATGTTGGTTGACAATTCCAACCATTCTTGCGGTTGAAACATGTGTTTTTCCGTGACTTAATATGGCTGCCCACCTATAGAGATTTTTTGGAAGAACGGGTTTGTTATCTAAACCGATATAAACCCCATTTTTTAGTGTAGCCCCCTTCGCGACCCATTGTTTTTGTTCCTGGGCAGGACTTTGTTGTTGCATGTCGATTAGGACATCGTCTTGTAAGATAGCGCTTTGAGGTAATTGCGTTTCATCGGCCATCCCGATGAAGGGCTTCTCAGCCGCCTGTTTTGCAATTTTGTCGGCGAAAGCGTTGCCTCGCGAGACCTGATCCGTTTCAGTGGTGTGTGCCGCACACTTACATATTGCGATTTGTTTAGGTAGCTGCACTGCGTTAAGCAATTGACTTAATAGGTCAGCGTGTGTTACGGCCTTCCCTGTGGAGGTTATCATTCCCCGGTTTCTCCAATACTGCGCAAACACATGACAAGTGGAAAAGGCATATTGGCTGTCGGTATAGATCGTCACTGTTTCATCTTTCATAATAATGCAAGCCTGTGTGAGTGCTATGAGCTCAGCCGCCTGAGCCGAGAAGTGAGCCGGAAGCGGCTCCGCTTTCAACACAACCTCTGTTGTAACCACGGCATAGCCAGTTTGCGTTTTCCCTAAGCCGTTCTTTTTCGAGGAGCCATCCACAAAAAGCACATGTCCCGTTTGCAATGGTTGATCTTTTAGATCGGGCCTACATTTTGTTGTACTTTCGGCTAGCGCCTGACAATCGTGTTTGTCGCCATCTTCAGGAAGTGGCAAGAGAGTGGCTGGGTTCAAAACTGTGCACCTCTCCAACGTGAGGTGCGGCTGCGATAATAATATCGCCATGCAAGACAAGTGCCTTGCTGGAGACAGGAAAACCATGTTTGTCTGAAGGAGCAGTGCGGCGACTGCGTGTGGAACTCTTAAAGTGAGAGGATGGAAAAGCACGATCGATGCACTACACTCCACGGCCATAGAGGCCGCCACCACAGCCCTCACACAATGAGGAAGTGCACAAGCCACACTGTCTAGTTTGGAGGAATAATATGAAACAGGCCTCATTTTATCCCCGTAACTTTGCACTAACACAGATGTCATATAATTACCTTTACAATCTACCATCTGAACAAAAGGTTTGGAATAGTTTGGGATCGCCAAGGCTGTGCTTGAAACTAGTGCTTGTTTGACCTCACAAAAAGCCTTCTCAGCCTCAGGTGTCCACTTTACTGGTGAGGACATTGTCATGTTTTCTTCATACATCAATTTGGAGAGAGGAGTAGTGATCTCAGCATAATTCGGGATCCATGCTCTGCAGTAATTTGTCAAGCCCAAAAAAGACATCATTTGCTTCTTTGTTAGGGGTTTGGGGGCCTGCAAAACGGTTGTTTTTCTATCCTCTAATATTGCCCTGCCCCCACCACTTAAATTGTGTCCTAGGTATTTAACCTGCTCCCTACAAAGCTGCAGTTTATTTTTGCTTACTTTGTGGCCCTCATTTGCCAAATGAATCAAGAGAGCAACTGTGTCTATTTTGCAAGTTCCTTCATCTGGTGAGGCAAGCAACACGTCATCAACATAGAGCAACACTTGACTGCCACCTGGAGGCACAAAGGTGGACATGCTGGCCGACATAACCTGGGAATATATTGTTGGACTTTCGCAATACCCCTGAGGCAACCGAGTGTACGTGTACTTTTTCCCCTCGAAAGTGAAAGCAAACCAGAACTGACTCTCTTTGTCTACTGGGACAGAAAAAAATGCATTGCTGATGTCTACCACAGTAAATAATTTTGCGTCTGGCCTTAATGAATTGAGTAAGGTATGCGGATCTGGGACACAGGGCGCCCGCTGGAAGACAGCGGCATTTACTGCCTGTAAGTCCTGAACCATCCTCCAGCCTACGGAGGGTGGCGCTTTTTTCACTGGAAAGATAGGTGTGTTGCAAGGCGAGTCAGGACATTCAATTATCACACCAGCCTCAAACAATGCTTTTATTACTGGCCTAATTCCCTCACGAGCGTCCGGATTCAAGGGATATTGTTTTACACATGGTCTGTACTCTGTTATTGGCCTAATTTGTACCGGCTGCGCGCTTTTAACCAAACCGACATCAGAGGGACCCGTTGACCACAATTTCTTTGGCACTTTTGCAAGAAGCATTTCCTCCTCCTCTCCCAGGAGACAGGAATCTGTAATGTTTCACATCGACGGGTGAAAGTGGCGTTCAGCATCAACATGCAAATTCCAAAACAATGCCTTTCGCGCAACTCCAGCACTCTCACTCCACTCTGTCTCGGGCTTGATTTTGTCCGGTTGCCAATCAGTTGCGTTTTCACCTCTCCAAACAAGACTCTCTAGCTGTTCCCACTTTTCCTCATGCGACTTGCACAACGACACATGCGGCACCCGCCTGCACAACTCGCGCAACCTTGGAGGGAGCCTCACTCCCGCTACAGCAGTGGCGCAACCGTCAAAGTAGAGATAATCAACAACAATTTTTGCAGGAGTGTGCTTTTGCAATTTAGATTCATACTCTAGGTCTGGCCCTGGAGTTGTTTTATACCACAAGGTTACATGTAAAGTGTCCGCGGTCATTTTGCTTTGTTTGTCAGGCGTGAGGAGCAGTGCTTCCTCCAGTAATGCTTTCCCCGCGCAATGTGGAGGCTTGTCGCTTACGTCAAGGGCATAGTACAGGAGCGGTTCTCCGTAACCGCGCAACACACACAAATCCGCACGCGTCAATTCGGCCTGTCTCTTTACCATCATGCATCCTTCGGTCGTCGGTACTATTGCTAGTCCCATTCTACACAACCCATCCCTTCCCAGCAGGTTGACCGGACAGTCGGGCACTATTAGAACCGGCAATTTGCATGTTTTCCCTAGTGGGTCTCTCACCCACACGGGTTGTGTTTCTGACACTGCAGAGAGATGCCCCTGTGCAGTTCTCACAAACACTTTCCGGGGGGTTATTACCGCCCCCGGAATGTTTTCTCGACAGGCAGTTTTACACGCACCTGTGTCACAGAGGAAGGTCATTTTCTTACCGTTTAGAATCAGTTCAATCTCTGGTTTGGACGTATCGAAGGCTAAAAGTTGTTGTAAGTTCAATTCTATGTCTTCCTCTGTGATCTGCTCATAATCAACGATATGAGAGTCGCCAATGTTGAAATCAATTAGTTGCTGTTTGTCGGTATCGAAACATTTTAGTTGCCGGTTGCCCTGCTGGGAGGATGGTTCCGCTAGTCATTGGACATCCTTATTGTCTGGACAATAACGAGAAATATGACCTTTCTCACCACAACACCAACATGTGACTTCCTTTGAAAACCTTGGACCCCCACGTTCCCCCCAGGATCCAGCTGACTCCCTACCAGTCCCTTCTTTACGACCTCTTCCGCGTCCTCTGCTCCTGCCACCACGGCCAAAACCACGACCTCTGTCCTGAAAATAAATCTCGCCTCCCTCGACACGCACCACAAAAGCGTCAGCCTTCTTCTTTTTAGATTGCAACACTCTCTCCGCATGGATCGCTTGATTAATGTATTGTTCGAGTGTTCCCGTAACTTTGTCTACCCAATGTTTATCCACCCACTGCCGAATCGTGTGATGTGAGTGGGCATGGAGGGCATTTTTTAACTGCTCCTCATAAAGACATCCCGGACTATGCTCTTCAGGAATGCCACTATTTGCCTTAAAACACTCGACCATTCTAGTTTTGTACTCCTCAAAGGTTTCATTTTCTTTTTGTGCTGCTCTCCCAATGGCAGTAAAATTAGCTCTCTGCTTAAACCGCTCTCTTGTGCGCTCAACTAAGCGTCCCACACGATTTGTGAGCTCCCTAGCATCATGCTCTAAAGTAACACCACACTGTTTTGGTTCCCAATCACCTCTAACACCGAGCCAATCACCTCCAAGAGCAGCCATCCAAACCTGTTGAACCTCTATGCCATTTAAATGATAGGCCCCTCTAAGGTCCTCTATTTGCTGTAAGAACTCTTCTACATTTACTTTATGGGATGTGATGCCTTCTACGGCCTTTTTCACATCGTTTTGCGTCCAGGTTCTATATACTAAAATAGTGGGGGAATCATCAGAGACATTTGGATTTGCAACCTCTATCATGGGGTACGTCTCGTACTCCTCTGGAGAACATGTGGGTGCACTTCCACATGTCGCCTGAGGAGCAGAAGAGGCCGGGGAAAAAAGCTGCCCCCATGTTTTGGAGAATTTTACTCCTAAATCCCCTTTCACCCTAGTTGTCATAGGGTGGCCGCCCCGGCTGTACTCGGGCGGCAAAGGCGCGCAAGGAAGCGGAGGAGGAAGAGGAAGAGCGTCTTCCTCCGGCAACGGAGGCGACGATGGGAAAGGAGAAGGAGGGAGCGGTGGATACAGGGAGGCTACGCTGAACTCCCCTGCTCCGGCACCACAGTCCCTCTCCTCACTTTCCCATTTCACACTTTTAACGCCACGCTTTACTGCACGCTTAGCTGCTTCACCAGAAACATCACCAGAAACATCACAAGGATCAATGCCCACAGGCCCAGTCTCATCGTCTTCCTCTCTATGAAACAAGACCTCGCTCCCTTCAAGCTTAACATTCACTACTGAATCCACACCTTTCCTCTTTTTTCCCGCCTTCCGCTGTTGCGCCGCCACCATCCAATACACTGTATCACCATAACCATCTTTATACATTTTCTTTACGTCTCCTCTTCTTTTTGTTTTTATTCTATCCCGGAGATCTGCGATTTTTTGGGTATTAAGCTGGCCAGCAAAATTATATTTTGTTATCCATAGGTTTAAGTGCTTTATTCTATCGGGGTTTTGATGTTCGACGAACTTCCAATCTTTGCTTGCAAGCTGTTGTTTCGGGTCGTATACGGACTGCTTTCTACTAAACCGGTTCCCCATTTTGATGTAAATTTGGCTCAGTCCGTGAACCTGGGGTTGCCTATGGACTGAGATACCTGTTCAAGAGGGGTGACAAAAACCCTCGGGTGGTAATACTCAAGCTTCTACCCCAATGAAGGGCGGAGTATTCTTGCCTTTGCTTCCACCACGAGTTGTCACTTACAATCCCACTTGTTTATTTTTATATGAGACCCCCGTCTCCTTTCACACCCCCGGCACAATCACACACACATGCACACACGGAGTTTAAGTACGTACAGGACACCGCCGCCCTTTACCAGTTTTATAGACTACTCTGTCTTTACCAGTTTTATAGACTACTCTGTCTTTACCAGTGTTTAAGACCGCTTTGTCTAACACGCGATTGCATTCACACAAATCATACACCAACAGTGAGACGTCGACTCACTCACCGGACGATGCCTTCACCCCTTTGGCTTTGCGTCAACCCTTGGTCCCCAGACGCGGAGCCGAGAGCCAGCCCCCCAACAGGGTCCTTGCTGCCGTGCGCACGGTCTTCCTGGAAGTCGACTCGGCCTCTGGAAACCTCAGGTGTATTGCAATCCGGCACACGAAGGACCAAGAAAAATGTCAGGTTCACCAAGCCAATTACTGTCAACCCGATCGATTGTCTAAAAGAAAGAGAGAAGGCAACGGTTATGCTCATGCATGAGGAGAACGAGACAGGACCACAAAGGCTGCAGTGCTGCCGCGCTCTGAGGAACTTCCTCGTTCTCCCTAGTTTTATTATTTAGAGGTCCCTAGGTTACATGTAGGTTCCGGCCCTAAAGGGTAGAGATGCATGGGGGAGCGATGTATGTGACCGGAACCCAAATTCTTGTAATACATCTTGTGACAGCTTAAGCGCGCGCGTGTAGGTGTGTGGCTCAATGCAGTATGCAGCAACACGTTCCAGTAAGAAGGGTGCTCGGGTCCACCGCATTTCTCCACCCGACTTCTTCTTTCTTGGGGAGCCTTCCAGGTGACCCTGGTCCAGGATGTTGTTCAATTGTTGCTTGACAGGCCCTGTCTGAGAAAAACTTCAACAACCACCAGCACACGGCCTCGAGCACTCTTGTCATGAGTGGAACATGTTGCTATCCTAATGATAAGGACAGGGTGTCAAATGTATAATCACATTGAATCAAAACATCAATAAATCACTTAATAAATCAACATAACATCTAATCAACATAACATTTAACACATGGGTGATTAGTACATGTGCTCTACTTCCCTGAGTATTACTGATTGCTACATTAAGGACCTAAATCGACATGGTCCTATTTGATTGACACATCTGATTAAAAACATTGATTAAGTATACAATATATATGTAAAGGATTCCTAAATTTCTCCAACAATTCCCTCCTCTTGATTCTACATTTGCCAACACCACAAAGCATCAACAGCAGAACCTCCACTTGGCTTTATTCAGCTGCATCATCACGTGGGGTCAGCTCCGGGAAGACAGGGCACATTTCCTCATACAGATGAGGAGGTGCGAAGTCGTAGTCCCACTCGCTACCTTGAGGAGGAGTGCGGACCCCGAGATCCGGGTCCGGACCGGGTTGGAGAATTAACGGGTACACCTCATCCAACCTGGTTTTAGTCGGGGCAATAGCAGTTGAGATAAGTCGGCCAAGCGATGCGCGAATGCAATTTCTCCAACACATGTCCAGACGTAAATAGTAATAACAGAACGATTCAAACACGAAATCGTTAAGTATAATCAGAAACTTCTTAACAACACCATTCACTTAACATTAGACAATTTTTACGGTACAAAAACTTGAATTGTAGTTGAAAGTTGAACTGTAAACGTGAAACGCGATTTGCCCGAACCGGGACACGGACATGTTGAAGATGACAACTCTACCACTGGGCCACTGGGGGGGCAGTGTAAGACCACACTGGGAAAGCTTGAAATATAGGGAATGAAGTATTTTTGAACGTGAATCTATGAAGAACTACGAATAATACAAAGTTAAAAAACTGAAAAAAGTTCAACTGTGGAATGAAAAGATGAAATGAAAGTAAGAACAGTTTGAAAAGGCTAAATTCTTTAAATATGAATAGTATAAAAAACGTAAATTGTAGGAAAACGATGAATAGTTGAACCTTGAAAAATAAAAAAGCACTTCACGTGAATATGTGGAATGATATGAAGTTCGAACGGCATGAATTGGATGAACTGGGAAGGAATTGAAACCAAAAAAAAAAAATACTGAATTAACTGAAAAAAAACACTGAATGTGTGAAAAGACACAGCGGGGATCGAACGCACGAACATGTAGTAGATATACGTCAACAGAACGTCTGAGCCACGGGAAATGACGAAACCGTGAACGCTTTAAAAGGAAGTCGGAAGAACGCTCCAATCACTTAACATTAGGCCGTTTTTACGGTACAAAAACTTAAATTGTAGGAAAACGATGAAAAGTTGAAACTTGAAAAATAGACCCGCACTAACTAAAAAAGACTCACACAACTAAAAAATGACGCAGCCTGGGATTGAACCCACGAACATGAAGTGCGAATGCGGTACAAAAATCCCATGAGCCATTGGGACATAGGAAACGCGGAAACCGTTAAAGTTTAAAAATAAAGTACGAAGACCACCCCATTCACTTAACATTAGGCCATTTTTACGGTACAAAAACTTAAATTGTAGGAAAACGATGAAAAGTTGAAACTTGAAAAATAGACCCGCACTAAACATGAATATGTGGAATGATATGAAGTTTGAACGGCATGAATTGGATGAACTGGGAATGAGTTGAAACGTACCTAAAAAACGGTCGGAATAAAAAAAATAAAAATAATAATAATAAAGGTGGAGAAAAACATAAGTGTGAAGGTTTCACCTTCACACAATAAAGGTGGAGAAAAACATAAGTGTGAAGGTTTCACCTTCACACAACTAGAAAAAGTGCAATTTCTGAAGAAATTGCGTGTGAAGGTGAAACCGTTGAAGGTTTGGGAGTTGAAAAGTGGAATGATGTGGAACGATTGAATGGTGTGAATCTGTGAAGAAATATGAATACAAAGTTGAAAAACTGTAAAAAAGTTGAACTGTGGAATTTGAAGATGAATGAAAAACTGAAAAAGTTGAACTGGAGAATGATGTGAATCTGTGAAAAATTATGAATCCTACAAAGTTGAAAAACTGAGAAAAGTTGAACTGGAATAGTGTGAATCTGTGACATTAGGCCTAATGTTAAGTGAATGATGTGATTCAAAAACATGCAGGATATCAGCCCTCGAGGACTGGAGTTTTAAACTCCTGTTAATGAGCTTATCATTTGAATGAGGTGGATTGAATGAGGTGGATTGTGGATTGATGTGAAACAGTGAAGAAATGTGAATAATACAGAGTTGAAAAACTGAAAAAAACTAAAACGTATGAATCAAGCTGAGTTAACCAAGCCAGATGCTGTACTAGGTGGAAGCAGTAGTGAGAGGTAATGAGACGTCTAATAAAATGTCCAAGATGGCCGCCCATGAGGGCAGATTGGAGTTGGAGTCTTCAGTGGTCTAAGATGGCCGCCCGATGGCAACATGGGAAATGGATTACTTTGTGTAACTAAACTATAGGTGTCAAACTCCAGTCCTCGAGGGCTTGTATCCTGCATGTTTTTGAATCACACCTGTAATGGAGGTGTCGGAGTAGCGTCCAAACTTGTGACCTCCTTGAAAGGACTGTACTTGACTGATTCAGAGGATCCTCAATCTTATCAGGTTGTCCGGCCAGAACATAAAGACGATGCACACTCTCATGCCACTCTTTATTTGTATATAATGTTCTATTTATTTATCTGGGTTGGTGTGTGTGTGTTTCTGTGTTTGTGTGTTCTGTGTGTGTTCTGTGTGTGTGTTCTATGTTTGATTGTGGGTGTGTGGTCTCTGCAAAGGAGAGCAGAGAACATTCACTAAACATTGATAACTAACATAACTAACATTGTACAATATGTTACATCATATGCTCACATGACTCTATATTAGCTTAGAATAACATAAACAACACAGGCAAACATACCGTACAATGATAGGAAGAATGAATTCAACCCAATCGTTCCAAAATGTGCGTTATGTAGGAAAGGGTTAATAGAGCCGAATAGATTTGAGTGGGCGGTGACGTCACTCCCTTACGGAGTAAGGATTACATTGGCACACACGGCAAACATGCGACAAATACGCACATTTTGTGGATGAAACTTTAACGTGAATACTAAAAGTGAAGTATGAAAAGTACGGTATATCTGCCTTTAGCAATTATACCAAACTTAGGTGCAATAACAACTTAGACATTAATGGACAAAGTGAAGCAGTGCAAACGTAAACATGTATCCAAAACCACGAACGGACAACATATTCAAACTGTACTTACATTCTCATGGACGCACGGAATAATAATGAAAGGAATGAGATAATCCACAGAATGATTGAAAGCAGAAAAAATGACTGTCCGTTACAACGATACCTGCCGACTACCGGTGAAAGAGCAAAACAACCTATGATAGTGTAAACAGAGTCCTGATTGGTAGTGCAGGAATGAAACACAACTTGTGATTAGTTGCTAGGCGGTTGCTAGGAAGATCACATGACCACAGGAGAAACATGTCCAGACGTAAATAGTAATAACAGAACGATTCAAACACGAAATCGTTAAGTATAATCAGAAACTTCTTAACAACACCATTCACTTAACATTAGACAATTTTTACGGTACAAAAACTTGAATTGTAGCTGAAAGTTGAACTGTAAACGTGAAACGCGATTTGCCCGAACCGGGACACGGACATGTTGAAGATGACAACTCTACCACTGGGCCACTGGGGGGCAGTGTAAGACCACACTGTAAAAGCTTGAAATATAGGGAATGAAGTATTTTTGAACGTGAATCTATGAAGAACTACGAATAATACAAAGTTAAAAAACTGAAAAAAGTTCAACTGTGGAATGAAAAGTAAGATGAAATGAAAGTAAGAACAGTTTGAAAAGGCTAAATTCTTTAAATATGAATAGTATAAAAAACGTAAATTGTAGGAAAACGATGAATAGTTGAACCTTGATAAATAAAAAAGCACTTCACGTGAATATGTGGAATGATATGAAGTTCGAACGGCATGAATTGGATGAACTGGGAAGGAGTTGAAACCAAAAGAAAATACTGAATTAACTGAAAAAAAACACTGAATGTGTGAAAAGACACAGCGGGGATCGAACGCACGAACATGTAGTAGATATACGTCAACAGAACGTCTGAGCCACGGGAAATGACGAAACCGTGAACGCTTTAAAAGGAAGTAGGAAGAACGCTCCAATCACTTAACATTAGGCCGTTTTTACGGTACAAAAACTTAAATTGTAGGAAAACGATGAAAAGTTGAAACTTGAAAAATAGACCCGCACTAACTAAAAAAGACTCACACAACTAAAAAGTGACGCAGCCTGGGATTGAACCCACGAACATGAAGTGCGAATGCGGTACACAAATCCCATGTTTAAAAATAAAGCACGAAGACCAGCCCATTCACTTAAGATTAGGCCATTTTTACGGTACAAAAACTTAAATTGTAGGAAAACGATGAAAAGTTGAAACTTGAAAAATAGACCCGCACTAAACATGAATATGTAGAATGATATGAAGTTTGAACGGCATGAATTAGATGAACTGGTTTCACCTTCACACAATAACTAGAAAATGTGCAATTTCTGAAGAAAAAGGTTTCACCTTCACACAATAATAATAAAGGTGGAGAAAAACATAAGTGTGAAGGTTTCACCTTCACACAATAGTAACTAGAAAATGTGCAATTCCTGAAGAGATTGCGTGTGAAGGTAAAACACCTGAAGGGAGAGGTGTTGAATGATGTGGAATGGCGGGATTTGGGGGAATCAATTAAAGTTATAACAGTCGGAATCGGATGAAGAATGGCAAGGATATACTGTAAGGGAAAAACTGAAAAAGTGGAATTGTGGGAAAATTTTGAATTCTGAGAAGAAGAAAATGGATACCTTGGAATGGTTTCACCTTCACACAATAAAGTCAAGGAATAACATATGTGTGAAGGTTTCACCTTCACACAATAATCTGGGGAGGAACAATAGGGACCTCGCAGTGGTCACTGCTCGGGCCCAAATAATAGTAATAATAACAAGAACAATAATAATAATAACAACAATAATAATAATAATAACATAATAATAATAATAATAATAAGAATAAGAATAAGAATAAGAATAATAATAATAATAATAATAATAATAATAATAATCTGGGGAGGAACAATAGGGACCTCGCAGTGGTCACTGCTCGTGCCCTAATAATAATAATCTGGGGAGGAACAATACGGACCTCGCAGCGGTCGCTACTCGGGCCCTAATAATAATCCGGAGAGGAACAATAGGGACCTCGCAGCGGTCGCTACTCGGGCCCTAATAATAATATTCTGGGGAGGAACAATAGGGAACTCGCAGTGGTCACTGCTCGAGCCCTAATAATAATAATAATAATAATAATAATAATAATAATCCGGAGAAAAACAAGAGGGCTCTCGCAGCGGTAGCTGCTCGGGCCCTAATAATAATAATAATAATAAAGTCAAGGAATAACATATGTGTGAAGGTTTCACGCTCACACAATAATGTTTTAACATTGAAAAGAACATTTGATTTCAAGAGCTGACTCATTATGGCACGTGGTGCTTCTGCATTACCCATGCAAAGCTATTCAATTGATTTTAAATATTATTTTCTTTTTTCCCTACGTCACTGCTGAATGCCTTGTTAGAAAAATAATGTAGGTGGGACTTTCAACCTGGCTTTTAGTATTTTCACAGTTCTTTTCTTGCTTTGATTTTACATTTTGAACGGGTCTTAATTTTACTGATATTAGAGAACTACTTTTCCCATAATGCACTTCTGGATTATAGACGCAGAGGTTTTAAAGGTTCATTAAATTTCGTGAAGCAAAACAGGGAGGTCCTTTAGTTTCGAGAGAGAAAGTATTCGCGTCCATTGCGAGAACAAAACTGCGGTCACCACGATACGCGTACTGCAACAGCGCAAGCACAGGTAAAAAAATAAAAATAAAATAAAACTATTTCAGCTTCACTAACACTTTATCGTATAGTACAAAACGTATGGTATAGAACGTATAGTAAACGTGTAATCTCCAAATAATTAAACGCAATATACAAGACGTATTAATTGGATAAACTTGCAAGGTGTAAACTTTTATATGGTCAAATTTAACGTGTTCGATACGCATTCGCAATTATGTTATTTAAGTTTTGTCGAATACTATGCAATAGTTATCATAAGAATGTCATAGAATTGCCTGTTTTCCACAAGTTGTCAGAACAGTCGCATAACTCGTGTTGAATGGCAAGTGAGCACTTTTGGCGTGCTCTAAACTTTAGCCCTCTTTTGCCTGATTTATACGTGTTTTATGAATACAGTTAACTGTACAGTTGTGTCAGTCTTGAGCGCAGTGACATCAGTGGCTCATGCACTGTTCAATGCCTAACTGCTCCCACGATTTTCTAACTCTTGGCTCGTGACCTGCGTGTTAAGCAACAGATTCAAAGTGCATTCATTGTAAGCCCAGCATTCGATTGTAGCACACAAACTTCCTTGTCCCCCTTTTCAATACTTTCACTGTGCAAAACAATATGCGCTTTCTCTTTATTTAAAATATTTGATTTTAGTTGTCCAAGCACTGTCACGTTTTGGGAAAGGCGTCTAATATTTTGCTAATTACCTTATTTGACAACATTAAAATATTATAGCCATCCCTCACGATGGGGCCGTGCCAAACTCAACAACTTCTGTATTCAGGGCATTGTTAAGTAATGAATACGTTATGATGAAATCCCACAGTAGCATCATATTTTATGAAAAAACATGTAAAATATCCATTCATTTTAGCAATTTAAGGAAAAATGTTATATTAGAATATACTGTATAGCTATTGGGGACCAAAAAGAAAGTTATTTTACATTGTCTTTATTTTTTTTTATATGGATATATTTTACTGAAATACTGTATATTTACAGAAAGCAGCAATACATTTTGAGAAACCAGCAAATCTGGTCATATGAAAGATTTAATATTGTAATACCTTTAAAATGATCCACACGGGACTTCTGGTGGGGCGACCGAAAGACATGGACGCGTATTGCAAATGTGAACTATCAACAATTTTTAACTAAAAATGAAAATATAGACACTTTTGTATGAGAATAGATATGTGACTTTTTAATTTAAACGCTCATGAACTTAAATTGCATGTAAGGATGAATTGAAAAATAACATAGAGGGGATAACAAAACTCTAATAATACAAAAAAACGACATAAAAAGGTATATTCAAATTGTTTTACTTAAATGTATTTAAACTCTCCTCACCAGTTTCTCCATTCATCCCTTTTTCCTGCTCAGGAAAGATGTTGATTGAGACTCTGGTTGGTGTGGTGGTTGGAGGAGTCATCTTCCTGCTGGTGCTTAGAAGAAGCAGCCATGTTTTAAAGACAGAGGATGGCTGGTGGGGGGTTGGTCCAGTTCCTGATGGCGAGGAGGACACGACCATCCACCCTTTTAAAGTGACCACCAGCGATTCAGAGCTGGAGGTACTGTCCCTCTATCAAATCTCATCATCATCATAACAATCACTAAAATGTTGAGCTTTTTTTTTTATGTAGGAATGTTATTTGTTACATGTTATTTTCTTTCAGGACCTATGCAGACGAATCGATCAAACTCGCTCAGTTCCTTCACTTGAGGACAGCCAATTCCATTATGGTTTCAACTCAGAGTACCTGGGGAAGGTCATCTCTTACTGGAGGAGTGATTTTGACTGGAGGAGACAAGTTGACAAACTTAACCAGTATCTTCACTTTAAAACCAATATTGAAGGTTTGTGTCCGCCGGTGACACACACTTGCTTGTCTTGTTGGCTTATTGTGTTGGCATTAACTCCTGATCCCCCCCACCAATTCCCATCTAGGCATTGATGTTCACTATGTGCATGTGAAACCCAAACGAGTGCCAGAAGGGACTAGAGCTATTCCTCTCATAATGGTTCATGGCTGGCCTGGTTCCTTCTATGAATTTTATGGGACAATCCCACTGCTAACAGAGCCAACAGACCCCCAGGCCAGTGTGTTTGAGGTGGTGTGCCCATCCATACCCGGATATGGCTACTCAGAAGCGCCACATAAAAAAGGTGTGTTTGGGAAACTACAACACAACTCCTAACTTTATTATTGGGGAAATGTAAACTCCTGGGTGCCCAGGGATTTTTCACTCACCTGGATTTATTATCAACCAACTTGGGCTGACTTTGAAAGGGTCAAATATTATCATGTATAAATATATTTTTACATTCAACCCCTCAAAACGTTCATTGGCATCAGCCCTATCCATTCAACGCTGCAGATTTCACAGACGGAAAAATGCAGATGTGTTAGACGTTGCATGAAATAAAACGCTTCACTGCAGCAAAATAAAAGCTTTCTTGCAACATTTAGTTCTTAGATAAAAGCCTTTTGTCAATTACAAGCCCCACAATGCATAGCAAAAACTTTGTATTATGGGAGTCAGGCTAAACCACACAATGAAGTCATTGAAAGGCTTGCAAATGTCAAGAGTTTTCTGTTTGCACCTCTGTATCTCAACACAAAGATTTATATAGCACCCTGTTCGTCAGTTGCCTTTGAAAGGATTCATGCAAAAATCGTGTGAAATGTATGATAAAACATTTGGTTTTCAATGACTACTGCCCGAAGCCAGCTGGCATAGGCACCAGCAAGCCTGCGACCCTTGTGAGGATAAGCAGCTCTAGAAAAATAGATGAATGGATTTTAGTCTCCAAGTGTATTTTGTTTGCTTTTCCTTTGATATCACACATCAAAAACATCTAAGAGCCCAAGTTGGCTCAAAATTTCTCCCAGAGGTAAAATTCTCATTGCTGAACATAGAATTGAGGTATTGCCTTGAATTGATCTTTTGCTCTTTTTGACATTGAACAGTTGCCATTGGACAGTTCCTCAGTCTGTGCATTTGAACAGGTTTCAATTCAGTGTGTGCTGCTCGCCTCTTCCACAAACTGATGAGACGCCTGGGCTTTCAACAGTTCTATGCTCATGGGGGAGACTGGGGCTGGCTTGTCACCAGCAACATGGCTCAATTGGAACCCAAGTAAGACACAGCATCCCAACACCCACCAATTGTGCACTCTCATTTTTAATATGAAAGAATAAAATACTCAATGTGTCAGTCAGCCGAAAAAATGAACCTCAGAGCCTCCGTTTTGACAATAAACAAGTAAGATGGTGGCGTTTGACGAACGTACATATTTGCAATGTTATGCTGCGTGCACACCAAACACGAAAATTCGCGTTGCTACGCTCATTCGCGGGGCATTCTGTCGCTGTTGTACTTTTTGTTCACTTTTTTGTCACGCGAAGAGAGGAGAGGGGAGTGGAGCGAACTTGCTGTGCACTTTACAGTAGACCCGGAAAGAAGAGCATTGCTGAGAACTTTCACTTTTCTGGGATGTGGCAGAGCCAATATTTTCACCAACAGCACCTTTCTTCTTCTTTTTTTTACACGGCGTGTCCCTCGCTTTACGGCAATACTCGTCTGCCAAAAACAATAAGTTTCAATGTCGCAATCAAGTGGCCGATACCGTGCTAAATACTGAGCTGACAATGCTGCACTATCAATAGCTTAGCACAGTAACTACGGTTCAATAGCTGTTAAAAAAGGAAGCAAACTCTGCACATACCAGTTGTCACAAGTTTTTGCTTCCGCCTTTCTACAAGCCAGGTGAGTGCTCTTGCTTGGCTCCATTTTGTATTGAAAGCTCAGCTGGCCGTGTTGGATAGCTCCCGGTGACCACAAAGCAGCCGCCATGATTCATTCCTGCCGCCTGCTTGAGACGTTGAATGTTCCCGAAGTTGATTGGCTGTCGCAACGCAAAACGCGAAAAAGTAAAAAAAAATTAACTTCACGCAAATGGCGAAATTTCGTTCACGTCCATCGCGTCGCCCGACGCGCCATCGTGCCAACTATATTGACTACAAAACAAAACTGTCCGCTTTTTCACCTCGTTCGCGTTAGGTGTGCGCGCAGCATTAGAGATAGGCCTCATCCACCACCGGAGTCCAGTCGGCCTCAGTAGTAGGCCTCAAGCCAGCATCATCCAGTTGCCCCTCGGATTCACCATGCCCGCAGGTATGGTCCTGGTATACATCGGAGCGGGTCAGTTGGTGGTGGTGCTGCAACAGGTTCTGGCCCAGCCACAGGCTGGTCCCTCAGAAACCCACTGCCTGCCAGCATTCCAGGTCAGCGCTGCCGCTCCGGCTCCTGCAGAACCTCAGAACATCCATTTGGCAACGCCACCTCGTGGTTTTCACGCTGTCTGAGTGTCAAACCCTTACGCCTGTTGCACCTGGGCCCCCTGGTTTCACATACACCTCCCAGGACCGCATGTTGCTGTGTTAGTGTACGTCTTTACTCTTTGCATGCCTTCACAAAATTGTACAACATTGCCCAAAACATCAAAGACGAAGCCACAAGATTCAAAGCATCAAAGGTTCAATCCAACATGCCTACTGGGTGAGAGACATGGTCCTAGTGCCCGCTACATTATCATCATCGACCAGCAGCGGCGGAAAAAAACAAAGATCAAACCCAACAAAGCACAAGTGAATGAACTATTAACCTAAATAAGTTCCAAAACATAATTATTTCAGGTGCCCACGCAAGGAGAAAAAAAGTCGTCTCCTGTTAGGAGCGGCTCCCTATTAAGAGCCGGCTCCTTTTCGTTCACTAAAAGCCTAAAAGGTCTCTAAAAGCCGGTTCGTTCGCGAACGACACATCACTAATTCATCATATTGTAATGCAGCATACAAATCTGCCCACCAGATGTCAATGATGTACTACCATGGATAATCATCGGGCTCCCCTCAGAAGGGGATGTTAATGTGCTTATTTTTATTCCGTTTTGTTCCACCAAACGTTTGTGTGGCCATTTGTTGGGAGGCAGTATAGCTCAAATATGACTCTCCGACAGAATGCTCACTGTGCCGCACCCCAAGGGCAGAGAGAACAAGACCAAGAATTGAAAACACACATTCATGCAAACAAAATAAGACTAAACGGGATAGTAACCTTTAGAACACATTTATTTGCACACACCCTTTTAAGCACCAATTAACCCAACATTGATTTTTTTTTTTTTTTTTTAGGAATGTGAAGAAAGACAAATTACCTGGAGAAAACCCAAGCACGTCACTATTATTCTAATCTATTGTGGCATTTCTTAGGATTGTCATGGGTTTACATGTGAACTTTGCCCCACCTTCCAAGCCTGGGCTCACCATAATTTTATCGATCCTGCTCGGCCGTTACTTCCCCAAACTGTTTGGCTTCACCAGCATCGACCTTGAGCGTCTTTACCCCTGTATGAAAAACCTGTTTGTGGAGTCCATCAAGGAGACTGGCTACATGCACATTCAGGCCACCAAACCTGACACTGCAGGTGAGAACCAAGAGCAACTACCAAGTGACCCAGATTGCTATATTTTGTGTCTGTGTGCATGTGTGTGTGTGTGTGTGTGTGTGTGAGAGACAGGCAGGCTTGTTCTTTCCATTGAAAATTCTTTCCATTTTCGGTTTGTCTACTTATGTTTTTGTTGTTTCTATGTCAGGTCGAGGGCTGAATGATTCACCAGTCGGTTTGGCTGCCTATATTCTGGAAAAATTCTCCACATGGACAAGTCAAGACTTTAGAAAGCTGGAGGACGGAGGACTTACCAGGTCTGTACTCAGATGATGCCATTATTGATATACTGCTGCATATTTCCTCATATTGTGACATGGGTGCTTCTTTATTCAACTACATATTTATTACATTTTCCCCCCATTACATTCATTTACTGTTTATCAGAGTTTTGATGAAAAGGTATAAAGTTTGGTTGTTATTTCTTCTCCTATACATTTTATTGGACATCAATTATACACAAAGTTCAGCGACTTGTTGGCCAGGCACAATTACCAATGAATCTTGGGATTCGACTGGACAGAAATAAACCATTTTGTAAAATGGATTGCATAGATTGCTCCATATTTTTTTTTAAATCAGATAGGTGATCAGTTAACGCCTGTATTTTTTAGACTTGCTGATCGGCTCCTTAATCCTCATCATTCAAACTCAAAATATAACTATATATACTTAAATGAGACAGTATATTCCCAAATGTATTATAATAATATCTTCAGTATATATCGTATCATATCAATTCAGGATACTGTGTGTATTTCAATCTTTATTATTATATAAGTATATTATGATAGTTTATCAGATTCATAAAATGTTTTTACACTAAATGTGTTAGTTTGGCATAAGTCCCTCCAGAGACAAATCTCATAGTTGAAGGAATCTAGAAAAAAGCTTCTTGGCTTAAACTAGTTCCTAGCGTGCTCGTTTTTGTTGAAAGATCGCACATACCACAGCATAGTGAAACAACTGATTTAATCCAGACAGAGAGTGGAAAAGTACACGAGATATCCCGGACCACTGTCGCCAACCACGTGTAGCTGCAACAGTGACAAACTTATCATTCTTTGCATCCTGTTCTTATACACTTTAGGTGGTGGGGGTTCGATGAGGAGTCCCAGAGTGTGTGTGTGTGTGGGGGGGTGTGTGCGTGCGCGTGAGGGTGGGTGTGTGTGTGTGTGCGTGTGCGTGCACGTGAGTGTGGGTGTGTGTGTGTGTATGGGCGTGTGCGTGCACGTGAGTGTGGGCGTGTGTGTGAGTGTATGGGTGTGTGTGGGCAGGTTGGTGCGTGCGAGCGTGGGGGCCTGTTTGTGTGGGGATCAAAGGTCTTTGTTCTTTTGACGCGGGAGGGGGTCTGACCACCATAAACCCCGGCTGGTATCTTCTCCTGAAGATCACACCTGGCCTTTTGTTCCTGGAGGAGTGTTGTCTCGGGGGATGCCCTCTGTTCTTGTTGGAGGTGCCGACTTGTCTTTACTCCCCTTGGGCCAGGATCGTATCTGCTTTATACTGACATTCCATTGTCTCAATCTTTATTAGAATAACACAGTCCAATGTACACACTATTTTACTGATATTGAAATTGGCAAATATGAATTTCCTTCATAGTAAAGCTACTAACAATAACTTTTTATTTTCATTTTTAAAAAAAAAGTGTTTTTTTCTTCAACTGCACGCTGCACCCAAGATACAGTGTCTCCTGTCAGAGACCACTACGTCTGGAAATTTGGTTGCTGATGTGTGTTTGTGTGTCTTGAAGGAAGTTCTCTCTGGACGATCTGCTGACTAACGTAATGATTTACTGGACGTCCGGGTGCATCATTCCTTCGATGAGGTTTTATAAGGAAAACCTTTCCTGCCTCAACTCACCCCACGTCGAGTGAGTTAAGTCATGTTATAATTAATGCAAGCTTCCTGTTTATGCTATTGCAATATACGGTACTATGGCTTCTGTCAGTATAATCACATTTGTTAATTAATATAGATACCGTATTTTCCGCACAAATAAGGCGCACCCAAAAGCCAGATTTTTTTTAAAAAGCTGACGGTGCGCCTTATAATCCGGTGCGCCTTATATATGGATCATATCATGTGCTGACTTCATAAACCAGGCATGTCCAAAATCCGGCCCGGGGGCCAAATGCAGCCTGTGGTCGATTTCCATCCGGCCCGCAGCCTCTGTCATAAAATCAATAACGTCTGACCCGCATGGAGAATGAATACATTGGGCAGCAGCGCTGTTATGTGAGTGTGCTAATTGCTGCCATCTATAGGCTCAATTAGGAACAGCAAATTAGTTTAATGACAAAAGGAGGGAAGTTGACTGCGAGGGCCGACGGTTCAAGGATGAGTGGAAATTGGACTATTTTTTCACTGAAATACGGAACAACTGTGCCTGCTTCATTTGTAAAGAGACAGTGGCTGTTTTTAAAGAGTTCAATGTGAAGCGACATTACCAAACAAAACATGCTGATGTATATGGCAAGATCACAGTTAATGAACACAGCGAGAAACTGAAACATCTTGAAGCTAATTTAATCCCATGGCAGCAATATTTTACAACTTTTACCGACAGCTGGATAAGGACAAGTCCGAGAGATTCGAGCATTTGGTAAGAAAATGCTAAGCTTGTTCGGGTCGACGTATTTGTGTGTGAAGACATTCTCCGTTATGAACTTGAATAAGAGCAGTGTGAGGACACGGCTATCAGACTCTCACCCACCAGACATCTTGCGCATCCATACTACTGCCATAGAGCCACACCTGGCCTTTGTCCTGCTCTCCAGATCTCAGTTTCACCCATCACACTCATGCGGACAAGTCATTTTTCATTTACGATCAGTTTGAAAACATTTTTTTTTAACTTTTCACTCCAGAATAATAACCATTTAAAAATCAAATCAACATTTATAGTTACTGTCATAATTTAAATGAGCCCTGCACTTGATGATATGACTATTACTTGTTCATTTCTCTGTTATTGTGTTTACATTTTTTATAAATATTAAACTCCCATGGTGAGATATTTTTTGATGTTTCAAATGTAATTTGCACCCAAGAGTACAATTACTTCTGTTCAACGGTTACAAAAAAGTTAGTGTTAAAAAAAGTGAAGTGAATATTCAATTTCAATATTTAATGTCAATTCAATTTTGATATGCACGTTTCAAATCAACCAGAACACATGCTTAAGATAGCTGAAATTAAAATAAAAAAGAAAATGTGAAACACAGAACAGCTTGCTGAAATGTATTTAAATTAATTGCTGTTATATGTAAAGAATGCCCGCCAAGGTTGGCCCCCATACATTTTTAACACACCAAATCTGGCCTCCTTTGCAAAAAGTTTGGACACGCCTGGCATAAACTATAGTTTATCCTTAAAAAATCCAGTTCAAACCGACCTGGCCCGAGGGTGTTAAAGCTGGCTTGGCCCAGCGCGATTAATTAACTTAATTTGCAGGCCCAACCAGATTAAGAGAGATTTAAGAGGGACTTAAGAGGGATTTAAGAGGATTTAAGAGGGTGTGGCACCACACTCATGTTTGTCATTTAAATTTCCCTGACTTTCTTTTATTCATAACTTCTTTGTGCTCCATATCGAAATAGCGAGTCAAAAATATATAATGCATGCCGAGGAAAAATTTAAAAAGACAACAGCGCCACGCCTTAACCCGTGCTTGGCTCCTCACTCATACCTTGCATGTTTCTCGTTTAAATTTCCCTGACTTTCGTTTATTCGTAACTTCTTTGTGCTCCGTAACGAAATAGCGGGTTAAAATATATCATGCATGCCGAGGAAAAAATTAGAAAGACAACGGCACCACACTCATAACGTTGCATGTTTGTCGTTTAAATTTACCTGACATTCAATTATTCATAACTTCTTTGTGCTCCATATCTAAATAGCTGGTCAAAAATACATAATACATGCCAAGGAAAAAATGAAAAAAGGGCGACGCCACGCCTTCACCTGCACTTGGCTCCTCACTCATATCGTTGCATGTTTCTCGTTGAAATTTCTTTGACTTTCATTTATTCATAACTTCTTTGTGCTGTTCAAAAATATACTGTATAATGCATGCCGAGGAGAAAATCAAAAGGATTGCGGCACCGCGCGTTCACTAGTGCATGGCTTGATCTGGATCTATTCTGCACTCTGCAGCTCCTGTTTAGTAGTTAAATAGCAATTACCAATAACTCATTCTCTGTTTTATCTGATTTTTTTTTAAATAACAATAACAAATTATAACAAATATTTTCGTCGTATAATATCCATACAATGCTTATATCGTATGAATAAAGTTTATATTCTATTAATAAAGTTTGATGACTTTGCGGATTGTTTTTAATACAATCCCTTTAGTGAAGCAGTTAAGTGGCATTAGTACTTAGTCCCTTTAGTGGCTGCACGCAACTCTATCTAGTGGATGCATAATGTACGCCCAGCCAGTACTTTGGTTTCAACTCTATGTGCGCCTTATAATCCGGTGCGCCTTATATATGACATTTTTTAAGAAACTCGGCCATTCATTGATGGTGCGCCTTATAATCCGGTGCGTCTTATAGTGTGGAAAATACGGAAAATATGCAATTCTTGCAGAAATTGTGTGTGAAAGCGAAAAGGCTGAAGGGAGAGGCATTGAATGGTAGAATGATGTGGAATGTTTGAATGGCTTGAATCTGTGAAGTACTCTGAATATTACAAAGTTGGAACGGTTTGAATAGGCCAAATAACGTCGAAGATACAAGGGAAAAACTGTAAAAAGTGGAATTGTGGTAAAATTTTGAATTGTGGGAAGAGGAAAATGGATTTAATCATTGGGAACTGATTAAAGTTGGAATGGTGTAAATCGGATGAGTAATGGCAAAGAAGGAAGGTTACAAAGTTTTGGTGAGATCAGTGGGAATGAATGAGGAATTATGGTTATAATATTAAATTAGTTATGAATGATTGGAATGTGTGAGTATTTGTAATGATGAAAATGTAAAAGGAATTAATTGAATGAAGTATATGTGAAATGGGGAAACTTCAAATGTGAAATGTTAAATATGCCATTGGGAATGAAATTGGAATTATTATAGAAAGTATTAATATTTATAAATTATTGGAATGATGGAAATGGTCCTTAAGGCAAATGAATGAGTTAAATGTTGTTAATGTGTAATGGGAAAGCTCAAAATGTGAAATGTTAAATCTCCCATTAGATATGAATATTGGAATAGTGATGTGAAAATACTCAATTACGTTAAATTTTAAAACGTATGAATTACTGGAATGAAGGGAATGATCCATGGGGGTGAGATGAAAGAGTTAAATATTATGAAAGTGAAATGTTAAATCTCCCATTGGGAATGAATGGGGAATCCTCCCATTGAAAATGAATTGTGAAATACTAAAGGGTGAAAAATAGGAATTATGGGAAAATATTGGAATATATGAATTACTGGAATGATGGCAATGATCCTTTAGGTGAGATGATTGAGCTAAATATTGAAAATATGAAATGTGAAAGCTATCAATATGAAATGTAAAATAACCTAATGTTAAGTCAATGGGATTTTTGGCTTGGAAAACGGAATTGTGGGAAATTTGTAAATATTTGGATTGAGAAAAATGGAAGCAGTCACTGCACAATAATTGGAACAAAATGAAATTGGAATAGTGTGAATCGGATGAACTGGGAATTTGTTGTGTGGGAATGAGTTGTGTTTTCTGTGTTGTGTTTTCTGCTTATAAGTTGTGCATTTTGTGTAGGCTCACTTCATAGGCCGCCACGAAGGCTATATAATTGGCCGGCGCAGGAGAGCTTGTTGCCATGTTATTCTGTTATGAACTACCTCGGAACCTGAGCTGATTCAGAACCCCAGTCAACTACACGAGGAAATGGATTGACTATGAGAGTTTATTAACTGAAAACGCACGCCAGGCATGGAAACAAAAACAGTTCCAAAAGGTAAAGTATTGAATCAACCAAAGTGTCTCAACGAAGACGAGCACGGGATGAGAAAACAAGAGACATGGCGAGCACCTGTGGTCAATTCATCCATCAATGTTCCCTTGTGTTTGACCAGCAACCGTTGACTTACCGAAACGACCAGTCCAAGACTGCATTTATACTGAGTCTCCTCACTGACAAGGCAGCCGCCTGGGCTATGGCCGCAAGTGCAGCAAATCCCGCACTTAGAGACTCTCTGGCAACGTTCACACAAGAATGTCGGAACATGTTTGACCCCCTAGTATGGGGTCGCGAGGCCGGAGATTAGCTACTAGACAAGGCAACAGCAGCGTGGCTGACTATTCAGTAAAGTTCCGCATCTTAGGCGCGGAGAGCGGCTTCGATGAGACAGCGCTACATGGAATCTTTCGCAGGGGGTCCACCCTAAGTTAAAGGATGAGCTCGCTACTCGAGATGAAACCATCACCTTGGAAGAGCTAATTGCGCTGGCCATTCAGCTCGACAATCTACTACGAGAATGCGGCAGAGCGAGAGACACGCCGAACAGGTGCCTTTCACTGCGCCTTCCCAGGAAGGGGTGAAGGAACGAGAACTGACTGCCACCGCTCCTGCGGCGGCTCCGGAGTGGACTTCAGCAAATCCATGCAAATTGGAGGGGGTCGTCTAACTCCCAGTGAGAGGGAGCATCGGATGCGCTCACGCCTTTGCCTCTATTGTGGTAAACCTGGTCACGTGATCCCCGCCTGCACACTGGGCTACATCCGAGAACTATGAGCATAACAAAGATGGTGAATTGGTCAGCGGCATAGCGGACAATACACCACGTTGGGGGTTGCAGCTGGTCAGGGAGGTGGTATACGCTAACAATCGGCAAACAATCACTGCCTTGGTTGGCTCGGGGGCTGATGACAACTTCATTGACTGTACTGTAGGCTAAAGCTTTAGGGTGTTTCCTGACCACTAGATAGTCCTAAACAGGTTAATGACCTATATGGGCGCCCGCTGTCAGTAGTGACCCATCAGACGGGTTCAGTTTCGAGCTAATTAAGCTGTTCGTCACCCGCTGCGTGTCAGTCGTTCTTGGCTTACCGTGGTTAGTGTTACATAACCTGAGTATCAATTGGATCAAGCCGGTTATCATTGGTTTGAGTCGGTTCTGTCATGAGAACTGCCGCGGAGTTTGCCAGTGTCCCGTGCGCCGTTCCAAAATGTGAGGAAATCAATTTGGAACGGGTGCCAGACAATTACCATGATTTATGGGAAGTTTTTTAGTAAAGACCAGACACTCTTCCTACCACACCGTCCATATGACTGCACCATCGATATCGTGCCGGGTTCCACCTACCTGGCGCTAAAGCAGGAGTCGCGCCGCAATTACATTTCCACCTCACTATCCGCTGGGCATATGCATCCCTCTACCTCACTGTTCGGAGCAGGGTTCTTTTTTACCGACAAGGACAAAACTCTCTCTCAATGAGATTACAGTAAAAAACAAGTATCCACTGCCCTTGCTTCACAATGCGTTCTCGGGACTGCATCAGGCCCACATATTCACCAAATTGAACTTTCGCAGCACTTACCACCTTGCTCGCATCAGAGAGGGAGATGAGTGGAAAACCGCGTTCAACACACCACTCAGGCACTTCGAGTCATGCTGTTCGGAGTCACCAACGCAACATGGTTAACGGCATCTTGCGCAACATGATCAACCTGTTCTGCTTCGTGTATTTAGACGACATAATGACCTTCTCCAAAACCATCGGCAGATCATCGGCAGCAATGAGAATCGGTTGTTTGTCCTCGGTCCCGTTCCTTGGTTTTATTGTGGAGAAGGGACAGCTGTGAGCCGATCCGGCCAAAATCCACGCTGCGGTTGAATGGCCTTCTCCTACATCAAGGAAACAACTCCAAAGATTCCTGGGGTTTGCCAATTTCTATAGGTGCTTCATTCGCAACTATAGTATGCTGGCTGAACCACTGACAAAACTAACTTCAAGCAAAGTACCCTTCACGTGGGGCTCCAGGGCCGAGGACACTTTTCGTCACCTTAAGACTAGATTCACGAGCTCTCCTGTTCTCTTGCACCGGAATCCTAAACTTTCGGTCACGGTTGACGCGTCCGACTCGGGAGTTGGCATGATTTTGTCCCAGCCATCGCCCGAGGATGGCAAGTTATATCCATGTTCATTCTTCTCACGTTGTCTCCCGTCTGCAGAACGAAACTATGATGTGGGCAACCCTGAACTCCTGGCGTCGTCTTGGCGTTGGAGGAATGTAGGCACTGGCTAGAGGGCACACTGCAACCCTTCACCATCTACTCAGACCACAAGAATCTCGCCTACCTCTGAACATCACGCCATCTAAATCCACGACAAGCCAGTTGGGCTTTGTTCCTCACTCTGTTCAACAATGCCATCACTTTCAGACCAGACTCCAAGAATGGCAAACCAGATGCTCTGTCTCGGGTATACAAGGACGAAACCGGTGAGAACTCCCAGAGACCATCATTTCAGGCAAGCAAATTGTTGGGGCCCTCCGGTGGGAGCTTGCGGAACGAGTCCAGCAGGCGGTCGGATCCGGGCATGCCGATTGTCTGGTATGGACTGGAAGAGCGCTTGTGGGTCCTGCGGTCATGGGGCTTGGATCCGGGGTTGTTGGTCGATTTTCATTGGGCTCACCCTGATAAGCCTTGTGGTCCGCCAAGGAGCTTCCGTTTGGGGGGGGTACTGTTGTTGTCTCTTGTTTTCTCATCCGGCTCTCTTCTTTGTCGAGACACTTTGGGTTTGTACTTTGTGATTTTGATTTGATACTATACCTTTTGGGACTGTTTTTGTTTCCTTGCCTGGCGTGTGTTTTCAGTTAATTCACTCTCATTGTCAATCCACTTCCCCATGGGGCTGGCTGAATCCGCTCAGGTTCTGAGGTCATTTATAACAGGGTTAGGTATAAAAAAGAGGAACAACGTGTGAAGGCTTTTGCTTTCACACATAACACACATAACATAAATCAATGCATGATTACACTTTACACCTATTACTTATTACACTTATTATCGTATTTTCCATAAGGCGCACCCTCAATTAATGACATTTTAAAACTTTTCCCTATATAAGGCGCACCGGATTATAAGGTGCACCTTCAATCAATTACATAGTTTAAAACTATTTTAATCACAATACAGTAATACTAAAAATAATAACAATAATAACCCTAAACTTTCAATAGCATAATAACTCAATGTCAATATGACCAACCTTGTTCAACTGTAAACACACAAAAGAAACAGGTAAAGCTTACTTTATCAGTTCATTCCCCATCTACGAATCCCAATCTCAATATTGATCCATATATAAGGTGGACCTGATTATAAGGTGCACCATCAGCTTTTTAAAAAAATTAAGGCTTTTAGATGCACCTTATAGTGCTGAAAATACGGTACGTGAACATTTGGAACCAGAAGGACATGGAAGTGAAGTCTTTATACACAAAAATCCAACATAACCAGAGTGAGCAGCAGAAATTAGAATTAGACTCGGAAACTAGACTTGGATCTAGACTTAAAATTGTGGACATGGACAACCAGACAAGAAAGACAGCTTGACATAACAATTTGAAAGCATGACTTGATGTTCTGACATGTCACTGAGAACCAAGCACTTTCAGAGTTCAAGCTTGATTGATATGATAAAGGAAACTAAATTACCCGAGCAACTGTCTGACAACTGATACATCAAGGATTAATCTAGTTCAAACAGAAAATCTTCTTCTCCTTTCGACTTTTGTTTTCAGGGGTTGCCACAGCAAATCAACTGCCTCCATCTAAGCATGTCTCCTGCGCCCCTACTTTCATGTCCTATTTGATTACATCTATAAACACTCTCTTTCAAAATGCAGGATCCTTCTGCCTATATATTCACTATCTCGTACCTGGACATGTTCAATCCATCTCAGTCTGGCCTCTCTGGCTTTATCTCTCCAAACTCTAACATGGTTGTCCTTCTGATAAATTGATTCCTGACCCTATCCATCTTGATCACACCCAGAGAGAACCTCAGCATCTTCATCTCTGCTGCCTCCAGCTCTGCTTCCTGTCTTTTCCTCAACGGCACTGTCTCCAGGCCAAATAACATTGCTGGCTCATAGTTTTGTACATCTTTCTTTTTATCTGAAACTCTTCTATCACACATTACACCTGACATTTTTTCCACCCGTTTCAGCCTAGCTGGCCACCCTTCTTCATCTCTTTACCTAAAATCCTCCACCTTCTTTAGCTCTTCTCCTTGTATCTTCACTCATTCACTTCCACTCATTCACACACATATACATGTCTTGCTGCAGCTAACCTTCACTCCTCTCTTTTCCAGGGCCAACCTCCACCACTCTTGCTACTCCTTCACCTGTTATCTACTCTAACTACAGATCACAGTGTCATCTGCAAACATCATAGTCCATGGATTAGGGCTGCACAATTTTGGCCAAAATAATAATCACTATTATTTTGGTCAATATTGCAATCACGATTATTAATCACGATTATTCATCATGTTTGGTCAAACATGTCTATTTATTGCACTTTTTTAAAACAAGCAGTATATATAAACATAGTTTCAATATTTGATACTGAAAAATGATAATAATAAACTAAAATTAAGTCAATAATAATTATGGCAAAAACTTTGCACACAGGGCAACTCTGCTAACTTAATTGCTGAGTGCAAACCAATGAAAAATCTGAAGCCGACTACATACTGGTGCCTTGTGAAGCTCGTCCATTTGGAATATAACTGCTGGTGTAACCCATGATCCATTCTGCCCAGGATACCAGTGACGGTGCCCACTGGATTTGCATGCTTTCCCAACGAGCTGATGCACACCCCAAAGCTGTGGCTCCAACAGAAATTTCATAATCTCCTCACATACACACACATGGCTCGTGGGGGTCATTTTGCAGCAATGGAAGAACCTCAGCTGATGGTTGAGGACATAAACAACTTCATCAAGAAAGTGGAGAAGATGAAAGCACACTAGACGTTACTCTAACAATGAGGTCAACATGAAGGATTTTATGGTTGTATTTTTTTATCTTATTACACTTTCACAATACTTTGGTAATACCATACTGTATACAATTAGAATGTAGATTCTCAACTTTGCTTTCTTTCACAAAAAAAAGATAATTACAGAGTACAGAAATTTGATCTAAATTTTCAGAAATTTTATATCTTCCTACACTTTGTGTTTTGTGTGTGTGTGTGTGTGTTTTAATCCATTGTGGTGGTGTAAAAAGGCAAAATGCTAAACCCTAACTATCGGTGCAATTTCAGATTGTGTTGTATTCTATGGAGTAACATTGATGTAAAAAATACGCATGTGTGATTCACCATTCGTATGAGTACAACTCACGAGACACCACTTCATGTCATTGCATGAATATCTCCTTTGGATTCGCCAATCTCTCCTTTGGGTTCATGGCACTGATCCTTTGCATTCGTGCATCTGGATATGCAAATTAAGATGACGTCATACCAAGCTACCAGGCAACGTCAGTCAATCTGTGTATCATTTGTGCCGCGCATGCGTAAAGCAGAAAAAATGGCCAAATTGAACGCAAACTGAACGCCAAACAAAAGCTTACTATAGATACCCAGGCTTCAATTTTAAGGATGATGTATGCACATTTTTACTAATGCTCAAATGCTGCTTTTGTGGCCATTTAGGGCCAATTTATTGGAAAATGGCATCATGTTGGGAATCTTCTGTAACAACTGCTGATCGCTACTGGCACAAACATGCACTACAGTCGATTTGGGAAAAACCCTGTCCTTTGAACTGCTCTCAGGAACCCTGAAGTGGAATCTTATTATGAAATAAAGGTTAATTAACAACAAATAAAGATTTTCATATGATTTATTGTTCATTTATTTCTTGTTGTGCTCGCCTCCACACACAGCTTGGGCTCTGGTACCATTCCTCTCGAGAGGGGTTGGACTCTCTTCCACTCTGGAGTTCCCTGTGGTGAGAGGCGCAGAGCAGGTGTGGGCATACTTATTGCCCCCAAGCTCAGTGCCTGTATATTGGAGTTTACCCCAGTGGACGAGAGGATAGCCTCCCTCTGCCTTCAGGTGGGGGGACGGGTCCAGTTCAAAGTACTCACCCTTTACCCACCCTCGTTCTGTTGGGGGACTTCATTGCTTACGTAGGCAGTGACAGTGTGACTGGAGGGGTGTGATTGGGAGGAACGGTGGACCAGCTCTACACCCTTTGCAGGATCCTCCTGGGTGCATGGGAGTTCGCCCATCCAGTCTACATGTGTTTTGTGGACTTGCAGAAGGCATTCGACAGTGTCCCCCTAGGAGTTCTGTGTGGGGTGCTTCAGGAGTGCGGGGTACCGAAAGCCTGTACCACTGATGTCAGAGTTTGCTCCGCATTGCCGGCATTATGTCGAATCAGTTTCCAGTGAGGGTTGGTCTTCGGCAAGGCTGCCCTTTATAACAGATTCTGTTCATTACCTTTATAAACAGAATTTCTAGGCGCAGCCGAAGCATTAGGGGGTCCGGTTTGGGAGTCTCAGCAATGCATCTCTGCTATTTGCAGACAATGTGGTGCTGTTGGCTTTCTCAGATCGTGACCTCCAACTCTCACTGGAATGGTTCGCAACCGAGTGTGAAGCAGTTGTGATGAAGAACAGCGCCTCCAAATCTGAGACCATGGTTCAAGTGGAGGAGTTTAAGTATCTTGGGGTCTTGTTCACGCGTGAGGGTTCGATGGAACGTGAGATCGACAGGCTTATCGGTGCAGCGTCTGCTGAAATGTGTACTGTGCACCTGACTGTCGTTATTTGCAGTACACAAAAAGCTCTAGGGGTGGTGCTAATTCAGCGAGTCATTCACATTCATTCCCTTCTGAGTTGTATTGTACATCCGGGCTCTTTTCTCCCTGTGTTATAGTCTCACGCTTTTTCCTCGGACTTCTACCGAAAGGTAGGAAACCCCGCAGCCTGTTTGAATTCTTCAGTTTTACAAGGTTAAGGTCAAGGTGTATGAAAGCATGTAGATTTGAATTGTCATTATTTTAAATGAGTTTACGCAGAAAAGGCATGTACAACATTAAACCTACGAGTTTCGCTCGTGTTGAACCTGCAAGCTAACTGAAACAATGTGCTTGCTAGCACACCTACAGAGTAAACTTTATTAGGTTTGAATCTGCTAGCTAGCTAGCTACCAAACTAGGTGCTTGGTAGCGATTAGCGAACATAAAATCAATAACGTCTGGCCCGCATGGAGAATAAATACATTGGGCAGCAGCGCTGTTACATGCGTGTGCTAATTGCATATAACAGCAATTAATTTAAATACATTTCAGTGAGCCGTTCTGTGTTTCACATTTGCTCTTTTATTTTAATTTCAGCTATCTTAAGCATGTGTTTTGGTTAATTTGAAACATGCATATCAAAATTGAATTGATATTAAATATTGAATATTCACTTCACTGTATTTTAACACTTTAAAAGTAAATTGTACTCTTGGGTGCAAATTACATTTGAAACATAAAAAAATATCTCACCATGGCAGTTTAATATTTATAAAAAAAAAATAAACACAATAACAGAGAAATGAACAAGTAATAGTCATATCAACAAGTGCAGGGCTCATTTATAATATGTCATGGTTTGTTGGATTTGGGGTTGTGGGTTTATTTTGAGGGGTTCTGTTCCTTTCTGTTTTCATATGTGCTCCTGCTCCTCTCGTGTCTCCCTGCGTTAGTTTTGATTTAGTCCACCTGTCCATGTTACCTGCCCCTCGTGTGTCCTCCAATCCACTCCCTTAGCCTATTGTTCCCTGCCCAGCTGCCGTGCGTTAGTCTGATTAGTTTGTGTTTTTAAGCAGAGTTTTTGTTTCAGCTCGTGTCGGATCATTGTCATTGTCTCGCATTTTCGTAGTCGTATTGTAGTCCCGTCTTGCTCATCGTCCCTCAGCTCCGTGTTTTCCTGACAGCCTGCCCGTAGTGTTTGTTTTCTGTTCTGTCAGCCTGCCTGCGCCCTTAGTTCGAGTTTTTGTTCCCGTTCGTTGTTAATAAATATGGATTTCATGAAGCCCCTGTCTCGACGCCCTCCTGCTTTTGGGTCCTCCTCCTCCGCAACCACGCCAGCACTCCTACCCGCCGCGCACCCCCGTGACAAATTATGACATTGGTAACTATAAATGTTGATTGGATTTTTAAAAGGTTATTATTCTGGAGTGAAAACTTAAAAGAAAAAAAAAGAAAAAAAACAATTTCAGACTTAACGTAAATAAAAAATACTGTAACTTGTCCAAATTAGTGTGATGGGTGAAACTGAGATCTGGGGTGCAGGACAAAGGCCAGGTGTGGCTCTATGGTAGGAGTATGGATGCGCAAGATGTTTTGTGAGTGAGAGTCCGATAGCCGTGTCCTCACATTGCTCTTATTCAAGTTCATAACCGAAATGTCTTCTCACACAAATACGTTGACCCGAACAAGCTTAGCATTTTCTTACCAAATGCTCGAATCTCTCTGAACTTGTCCTCATCCAGCTGTCGGTAAAAGTTGTAAAATACTCTATTGCTGCTGTTAGATTGAACTAGCTTCAAGATGTTTCAATTTCTCACTGTGTTCATTACATGTGACCTTGCCATATACTTCAGCATATTTTGTTTGGTAATGTCGCTTCACATTGAACTCTTTAAAAACAGCCACTGTCTCTTTACAAATGAAGCAGACACAGGTGTTACGTATTTCAGTGAAGAAATTGTCCCATTTCCACTCATCCTTGAACCATCGGCCCTTGCAGTCCACGTTCCTCATGTTGATTTTCACCATTTTAGAAAGTACAGTCAATACAGTCAATTACTCATATACTAATTTGCTGTTCCTAATTGAGCCAATAGATAGCAGCAATTAGCACACGCATGTGACAGCGCTGCTGCCCAATGTATTCATTCTCCATGCCCGAACAGGATACGACCGACAACCGAGGGATTGGGTTCAAAGAGTTTATTACAACAGAAGGCGCACGTCAGGCGTGGAAAATAAGGGTGTCCAAAAAGGGGAACGGAAAAGAACAAACAAAAGTCACAAAGTACGAAATAAGGGAGAGACGAGAACGTCTAGGTGGGATCAGTCCAACTGAGGAGTAAGGTAACGAGGGGGCGGAGGCTACAGGAGAACGACTAGGAACAAAGTAACAACAGAAAACATTAAGCGAGCAAAAATATGACCAGGGAAAAGTATTAACAAAAAGATCGCAAGCGAGAAGGACGCGAGGCAGGAGAGTTCACTGGGCGCAGGGAGTATGGCGAAGGAATAACCCATCGTCGCTCTCCTGTAGAGACCAGCCTTAAAAAGACCCTGATGGGTGATGGGGAACAGGTGTGCAAGGCTGGTGACCCCGCCCCCTCGTGGCACAATTGAACACTGCCTAGGCACAGAGCAAACAGACACATGTATTCATTCTCCATGCGGGCCAGACGTTATTGATTTTATGACGGAGGCTGCGGGCCGGATGGGAATTGACCACGGGCCGCATTTGGCCCCCGGGCTGGACTTTGGACATGCCTAGTCCAAATGTTTTTCTCCGTCTGCCCAATTTGTACAACCCGAAACACGGCAATAATTGACCATTTTTCTTGACAATATTGCAGTTATACGTAGTGCCCATGCAGTTGGCTTCCGGGTTTATGACGCGGCTGATGATGCGCCGTGAAAACCCTATATTCCACAGGTGTCAAACTCAAGGCCCGGGGGCCAGAGTACATCATTTAATGTGGCCCGCAAAACACTAATGACGACTTCAAGTTTCTGGCTAAAATACCAAATTTGCCAAAATTTTAAAGGTGAAATAAAAAATAAACATGATAAAATAAATAAAAAACATTAATAATATATAAATTACAATAAAAAAACATACAGAAAAAAAATGATTAAAAAAAAAAACCTAAAAAATATAACCCACCCACCCCAACAACCAATAGTTTTTCTCTGGCCTCTGATTTGGTAAATGTTCAAAGATCATATTCTACTGAAAATTTTTAACTTCTTCGTCAAAACGGCCCTTCCATAGAACTATAGCCACAATGCGGCCCACGATAAAAATGAATTTGACACCCCTGCTATATTCAACTGTCATGTTGGCTTGGCTTTTGTTGTTGTGAGGTTTTGTTCATGTTTCTGTTCCACTCGCGTCTGCCTTTGTTGTCTGCGTTCTTATCAGCTTGATTTGATCCACCTGTCTGATGATACTTTTGTAACCGCTAGATAGGAGGGTGATGTCGGGAAGAGAAAACGCAGAACAAGATACTCCTTCCGGAGCGGAAGAATCGCCCTCCTTTATTTTACTCTTCCCTCCAAAAACTCTCCCTTGTCGCCTCCTCTCTGACGTCATCACTCCCCGACATCACCCTCCTATCTAGTGCTTACACTTTGTCCATCTAGTTTTGCACTCGTTCGGTCCTGCCTCATTTCCTTGGTAAAACGTCCTTTTTGAGCCACAAATATTTCAGTTTTCCTGCATTTTTTTGGGTCCTGTTCCTTCCTCCTCTCAACTTATTTCACTATGCATAGAGGTGACATTTAGTTATATTGCCAAGTTAAATAAAGTTGGCAAGACATTAGCAGATTCAGACTTTCGCGATCAATACCTCTCAGCCAAAACGTTGTATAAACACCGAAGATGCCTTTGTGCCTCTATCATAACACGGAGTACTAGCTACAATGGCAAAAATATTGATAAATATTAAAAACAAGCCGCCCTTCGAGCGAGACGGATAATGTTGATCGCTTGGCCAGGCGGCAACGGAGCGAATGCGCAGGGACCGTCAACAAAGTGCAAAGCGCTGAAAAGAAAAAAAAAATGTGTTGGAGCCAAAAAGCTTTATGTGTATTCTAATTTGTTTATATTAAGAGAATTAAACGAATTGCCTGAAGACATGCCAATCTATTATGATGGGTGGAACCATGGTTGCCATGGTTACATAAATACGTGCTGGTTGGTGATTGCACGCAGGTGCGACAGGGCAAGACGCAAACAGTTTTCGACCGTGCGAACGTGCGTGGTCTTTAAGGTAGATTTTCAGTTTGGTTTGTAACCCGAATTATTGTTTTATCAAGATATTGATTGAAAGGAATGTTGACGAAATAAACGGATCGGCATATCCAACGCAACGCAAAAGACTATTGAAATTATTTGATCGACGCACGCGTCCTAACAAACCCTTACCCAGTTGCCCTGCTGTCCAGCTTAAAGGCAAAGGCTGTACAATGTCGAAAACTGTAGTCTTAGTTTGAGACGGACTACCAGTTTAAAGTATATTGGAAACTGAGAGGAAACGCAACGTGACGGCTGCTCGGTTTGGATGGCATCCGATCGTTGCATGAAAGGACAAATAAGCGCTGTTTCGCTGTGTTGTTGCGAAGCTTGGATGGACCACAAGACTACGCCAGGGGAGACACGGCGTGCGGGCCATTGGCTTGGCTCAGCGGAGGCACCGCGAACGTTGGGACCAGCAAGGCAGCCAGCCAGAACATCCACGGTCAGCGGAGGCACCACGAACGTTGGGACCAGCAAGGCAGCCAGCCAGAACATCCACGGTGAGCGGACGGCCGCGCTGCTCAGCCACCTCGCATCGTGTCGCATCACATCGACCAGGACAACGGCCCGGTGCTTGAACTTGGCATTGGGGCACTTTTCCAAACTTGAATTGGACAGGTACACTGTGCACATAAAGGTATGTAGTGCGCTACCAGTTGGTTAACAATATATGGCCATTTAAAATACTGTGTGCACACAAAGGGGACTTTGAGGAAAAAAAAAAAGGTGTCAATACAAGCGCTCTGGTAAAATCCAATGCATTGGTGGTTTTATGGTTTCATCTCCGTTACGTTTTACAAGGTCTTGATTGTAATGTGATGAATTTCTGTGGGGTTTGACTGAAATAACAAGGTACTGTTTTACATTTCACACTGCTGGTTGGGTTTTGTATTGCAAAAATGGATTCAGGTAAAGGTGTTGCGCATGTTATGCGCTCAAATGGTGATGCAATGCAAATAATGGATGAACCTTCAGAGGGTGAAAAACGGTCTAATGTGACCACCACAGGTCAAAGTGCTCGCAGTGAAATTTCACAGGTTAAATCTCAAGTTGGGTCACAGGTTGGCTCCAAACGCAAGGTGAAACTAACACCAAGGGCCTTAATGGAGAAAATTGATTCATTGCAAAAGGAGAGAAATTCTAAATTAAAAAGGGCATCCAACATGCAGAAAACAATTGGAGAATTAATGGAAAATGGAGGATGCAAACAGTAGGTGCAAAGTGCACTTGTGAAATATCTTGACCTATGCAAAGATGCCAGAGAGGCACAGTGTGCTCTTCTACCACTAATACCTCAAGAAGAACAATACAAACATGACATTTGGTTCAAGGCCAAAATGATCAATATCGATCAATTTATTGAGGAGGTTAATGATTGGACAAAAAGGACCCAAGCTGTGCAAAGTGGCGATGATGATGTGGAAAATGAAATCAATCCCAACAACAGCATCTCTAATGTTGAAAGCACAAAATCCACTAAAGGTCACACCTGGAGTGAAGCGAGTAGGTCCAGCACCTCTTCGTTGCGAGCTCGCAAGCAGGTAGAGGCAGACAGAGCTGCCCTTGTAATTCGTGCAGCAGCATTAAAGGAGAAGCATGCGCTTGAGGAGATGGAGGACCACAACCACCACAGCAGCAAACGTATATTCAAACAAAACCACCACCCTTTTCACAATCACACATACCTATGAATGCAGCATGGGACAATGGCCATACTACCCACAGAAACCCCCCTGTGGAACAGAATGCTTCTCAATTCAATGACACTTCAACGGTGTGCAACTTGCTCCAAAAACAAAATGAAATCACAGCCATGCTAATGGAACAGCAAACCTCTCATTTACTGCCACCCAGGGAGATACCATGTTTTGATGTGGATCCTCTACAATATAGAACCTTTGTTAGAGCCTTTGTACACTGCGTTGAGAGAAACGCAAGCAACAAAGGGGATTGTCTGTACTATCTGGAAAGGTACACCAAGGGTCAGCCGAACGAGCTTGTACAGAGCTGTCAACACATGGCACCAGACAGAGGGTATGACATGGCAAAATATCTTCTTGACCAAAACTTTGGAGATGAATATAAAATTACACCAGCATATATGGAGAAGGTGCACAACTGGCCGCTGCTGAAATCTGAGGATCCAAAATCCCTTCGAGCATATTGACTCTTCCTTCGTCAGTGTTGTAATGCCATGGAAACGGTACAGTATATGAGAGAACTTGACATGTCAGCCAACATGAAAGTCGTCATTTCAAAGCTTCCATATAAGCTAAGAGAGATTTGGAGAGTCTCTGCATGCGGCATAATGGAAAGACACCACCGCAGACCCCAGTTCACAGACATCGTCACCTTTATAGAGCGCCAGGTAAAGATAATATCAGATCCAGTCTTTGGTGACATTCAGAATAACACACCGGGCACAGGAAAGCCAATGAACAAATTGAAGTCCCAAGGCAAACCCAGGTTTATAGGAGACAGCTTTGCAACTACTATCGAAACCCCTCCGCCTGAAGAAGAGCAAGCAAGATTTCCACCTAGTCCCAAGCAAAGTAATACTGCTCACAACACCGCCTCTTGTATATGCTGTTCTAAAGACCACACTCTGGATCAGTGTCCAACAATGGAGAAGAAGTCACACAGAGACAAACTTGCTTTTATAAAACAAAATGGAGTCTGTTTTGGCTGCCTTCGCAAAGGCCATTTAAGCAAATATTGTGCTGACCGTTTGATTTGCAAGGTGTGCAATAAAAAGCATCCCAGTATTCTTCATATTTACTTTGACCAAAGGCAGAGGTCAGGCAACGCAAGTCAGCCAAATAAGCCTTCAGTGAGCAACGCACAGGTCTCCTTGCAAACTTGTGGACAAACAGGGGCCGGTGACAGTAATGGCGTTTTGTCAATCCTACCTGTGCAGGTGAAGTCCAGCAAGGGACATAAAGTAATTAAAACCTATGCATTCCCCGATCCCGGCAGCACAGATACCTTTTGTTCAGAAGCCCTCATGAGGAAGTTGAATTTGAATGGAAGAAAAGCCAAAATCAGCCTTCTGACCATGGGCCCAAAGGCATCTGTATCCAGTTACATGTTGACAGATTTAGAAATCTCAAGCCTCACTGGAGAAGAGTTCTTTGACCTGCCCAAGGTCTACACTCAAAAGAAAATGCCTGCTACAACCAGTAACATCATTAAAGAAGAGGAGCTGGCTAAGTGGCCATATTTAAATGGGGTTGTTCTTCCACACATTCAAGCTGATGTTGAGCTATTGATTGGTACCAATGCCTCGAAACTACTTGAACCGTGGGAAGTTGTGAACAGTCGTGGTAATGGGCCATATGCCATTAAGACCCTATTGGGGTGGGTTGTTAATGGTCCCCTTTTCGGCTACAGCGAGCAGGCTGAGTGCGTTACTGTCAACTGGACCTCCATAACACATTTGGAGGAATTGCTGCACAATCAGTATAACCATGATTTTAATGAAACAACATCGGAGGACAAAGAGGAAATGTCACAGGATGATAAGAAGTTCATGAAAATCATGACTGATTCTTGTAAGCTTCAAGATGGACATTACACCCTGGAACTCCATTTCAGAAAAAAGGAAGTCAGTCTGCCAAACAATCAGTGTGTTGCTAGGCAACGCACATTTGGATTGAAGAGGAGGTTTGGGAGAGATGAGAAGTTCCACAGAGAATACACAAACTTTATGAATGATGTAATCAGCAAAGGATATGCCAAACGTGTTGCTGAACACGAATTGGAATGTTTAGATGGAAAGGTGTGGTACATTCCAAACCATGGAGTGTACCATCTCAAGAAAGGAAATCTGCGTGTGGTATTTCACTGTGGAGCAGAGTACAGAGGAAAGTCTCTGAACAAAGAGCTTCTACAAGGTCCATACCTCACCAGCAATTTATTAGGAGTCCTCACCCGATTCCGGCAAGAACCTGTAGCTTTAATGACTGATGTCAAGGCAATGTTCCATCAAGTTAATGTGGCACAGAAGGACAGAAACTTTCTTCGGTTCTTGTGGTGGCCTGACGGCAATGTGTCCAAAGAACTAATAGAATATAGGATGACTGTGCATTTTTTCGGGGCAGTGTCATCTCCTAGCTGTGCACAGTTTCCCTGCAGATGTAATGGACACGGTCAACAGAAATTTCTACATGGATGACTGTCTCAAGAGCTTTCCATCAGAGAAAGAGGCTGTTAAAATGGTCAGGAACTTGATGGATCTTTGTCAAAAAGGAGGCTTCCATTTGACAACATGGATTAGCAACCACCGTGGAGTGCTACTATCCAGTCCAGAGGAAGATAGATCCAAGAATTTGTATGAATTGGACCTTGACAGAGCCCAACTACCAGTTGAGAGGGCCCTTGGACTTCATTGGTGTGTTGAGACAGACACTTTCAAATTCAAATTAGCCCTCAAAAAACAGCCTCCTACTCGGCGTGGGATTTTATCTATGGTCAGCTCCATCTACGACCCATTGGGTTTCCTTGCCCCACTCACTCTTCCCGCCAAGCTCATGCTGCAAGATATGTGCAGGAGAAAGTATGGATGGGATGATGAAATTCACCCAATTTTCCAGCAGCAGTGGACAAAGTGGTTGGGGGAACTGGAAAGGGTGAGGGCATTTGAAGTTGGAAGGTGCCTCAAGCCTGCAGCCTTCGGAAAAACCACCTGTGGCCAATTTCATCACTTTTCTGATGCCAGTGAACGTGGATATGGCTGTGTAACCTATCTGAAGATATGGAACAACAACAATAGGTCTCATGTCTCCTTCATACTCGGCAAAGCCAGAGTGGTACCCCTAAAGCAAGTCACCATTCCACGCTTAGAACTCACTGCAGCTGTTCTTGCAGTTCGTGTTGACACTATGTTGAGAGCAGAAATTCAGCTATGCCTTAAGAAATCTTGTTTCTGGACTGACAGCACTTCAGTTATAAAATACATCAGAAATGAAGACAAGAGATTTCACACCTTTGTGGCGAACAGGATTTCTGCCATTCGAAGAATATCGGATCTCACGCAGTGGAAGTACATTCATACCAGCCAGAATCCTGCAGACAAAGCCTCAAGAGGAGTCAAGGTTGCCGATTTGCTGACGGGTAGAGGCTGGCTTGAAGGCCCAGAGTTTCTATGGAAACCAGAGGATGAGCAGCTAGATGCAGATTGTACCTTGCAGTATAACATTGCTGCTGATGACCCTGAGATCAAGAAGGAGCTCACCAGCAATTCGTTAATGATCGATGCCCCGAGTTCTACAGACCAATTAATCACCTACTTTTCCGACTGAAGAAAACTGAAGAGGTCAGTTGCTTGGATCCTGAAATTAAGGATGACTCTATTGGAATTGAGTCAAAAAAGAAACCAGCTAAGACAGGAAAATAGAGAAAAAGTTGCACAGGAAATGAAACACCTTAAAGCTGCACTAGGAAACCAGTATCTAACACCAGACGATCTTTCTACAGCTGAATCTGCCATCATTCGCTTCACTCAACAGCAAAGGTTCCCAGAAGAATTGGCTGTATTGGCATCTGGAAGCTCTCACTCCCAACCACATTCTAACCATGAAAAGAACGCCAATTCTACCACCTGGACTATTTGAGAAGTCTGACCTCTACCTCCAAAGGAGATGGAAACAGGTCCAGTACATCTCCGACCTTTTCTGGAAATGGTGGCTTCGGGTGTACCTGCCTTTGCTACAGGAGCGGCAGAGGTGGAACAAGGAGAGGAGAAGTCTTGTCCCAGGGGACATTGTATTGATCGCGGATGCAACAGCCCCATGTGGATCCTGGCTGCTGGGAAGGGTCTTAGAGATCTATGCTGACAAGAAGGGACTAGTGCGTTCTGCACGAGTTAAAACAAAAACCAGCACACTGGACAGACCAATAACCAAGCTTTGCTTGATTCAAGAAGCAGACACTTAAGCTTCTAAGAGGTTTGTTTTGTTTTCGTTTACATGACTTGTTGAGTCCATTTATGTTAATATTGGTTTGAATTGTTCACGGTCTCCTGCCGTTCTCAATTAGGGGCCGGTGTGTTGGAGCCAAAAAGCTTTTTGTGTATTCTAATTTGTTTATATTAAGAGAATTAAACGAATTGCCTGAAGACATGCCAATCTATTATGGTGGGTGGAACCATGGTTGCCATGGTTACATAAATACGTGCTGGTTGGTGATTGCACGCAGGTGCGACAGGGCAAGATGCAAACAGTTTTCGACCTGCGAACGTGCATGGTCTTTAAGGTAGATTTTCAGTTTGGTTTGTAACCCGAATTATTGTTTGATCAAGATATTGATTGAAAGGAATGTTGACGAAATAAACGGATCGGCATATCCAACGCAACGCAAAAGACTATTGAAATTATTTGATCGACGCACGCGTCCTAACAAACCGTTTACCCAGTTGCCCTGCTGTCCAGCTTAAAGGCATTGGCTGTACAAAATGTATTACTGTAACTCGACTGTTGTGAAGTATAAAAACTCGAAAAAAACACATCAGTCACAGCTCAATCATGCAAAAGCAGCTGGTTTAATAATGATTCACATTGCATATTTTTGATATAGTATTAATGATTATTTATCATTATTATAATTAATCAATAGCTCAGCTGCTGGTTGGGTAAGAGACTCCAAAATAACTACACACATAAATCCCAAGCTCCATATCATGCTACAACCTCTATTTTTCTCATAAATAGTTTTCCTAATTTTAATGATTTATTTAATGGTTTTTGATCAATATTTACATATACATTGATCAATAGCTTAAATGTTGATTGGCTTGGATACCCCAAAAATCGCTACAAGCATCATTCACATCCCCCCATTTCTACAATTTCTGGTTTTATAAAAAAAAAATCACTTTGCCTAATATTAATGATGATTATATGCTCATTGATCAACAATTACCAATATATTGATCAATAACTCGGAGGTTGATTGTTAGATACCTTAATATCACAACACACATCAGTCCCATCCCCCCCTTCATGCTACAACCTCTGGTTCTCTAATGAATACCTTTGCCTAAAATTGGGGGATTTTCTAATGCCAATTGATCATAATTTATGAATATATTTATGAGTAGCTCTGTGGTTGGTTGAGTTAGACATCCCAAAGTCACCACACATATCTGGCACATCCCTCCCTTCATGCTACAACCACTGGTTTTCTAATAAATCCCCTCGCCTAATATTAAGGATTTTTTATGCTTATTGAACAATAATTACCAATATATTGATCAATAGCTCTGGAGTTGGTTTAGAGACCCCACAATAACCACACATATCAGCCCCCCCCCCCCCCCCCCCCCCTTTCATAGTACAATATATTCGCTACAATTCTTGGTTTTCTAATAAAGGACAAGATTAGCCATTTGCAGTAATTGAATATGAAATACCTGTGTTTTGCAGGATAAATAAAATACTGTTTGACAATAGCATTGTTTATTTTCTTGTGAGCAAGCTTGTGGTGGACCATATCATTGAACATTTTCATGCTTACCAAGTATTTGAAAGCAATGAGATGGATGTGATCAAAGCAGACAGTCTAATAATTTAGGGGAGCCAATGCCTGGGGGTGAAGAGAAAAGATCAAATCTGGGTATTCAGGTGAAGCGGTGGCATCTAGGGAGTGAACCTGGGGCACTGGTTTTCACTGCTGAACCCTCTGGAGGTGTTGTGGGCTAAAGAGCGAACACCAGTGAAAGAGGGCGATCACTTGAAAACCCGAAGGATGCCATCGCTCACCTGAATCCCACAGTCCCATCGATGCCTTATTAGATAGAGGGATATCAACATCTAGTCCTATATCATAGACCATGTAATTATTTTAGAATAGATATTTTACATTATAGCCTTGGTTGCAAATTTATGCAATATTTGGATTAGAAACTTGTATTTCTAAAAAAGTGAGAAATGAACACAGAAAACACTGAAAATGTAACACACAAAAATTGAATGCAAAAGATCAGAGATTGATGCAATGATGTGAAGTCATTTCTTGCTAGTTGCGACAGGGAACGTGCTGAAAAGGTAGCTTATGAATCTTCTAACCGCTTGATGTCGACGTGTCATCTCTCCGGAATGCAATGTCAGAGTGCAATCCTCCATAAGTTTTCTTTTGCTAACTTCATGTGACTATGCTCTAAATGGTTTAAGAAATTACTGGTGCTATTTCATGACGTGGACAGCTTTTTATGTGTGCCCAAAGTTCACCTAACGATGATATTCTTCTTGTCTTTATCTCTGACGAACTGAAAGTAATGGCCGGATGTCCATCTTGTATTGTACATATTGTCCATATTCAACCTGCCATTTCATCTCAGCTGTAATAGATCAACAAGTAAACATTTAGCCTTAAACTTTTCTCCTCTGATCTCGCGGTGGTTTTCGGCGAATTTGGGGGGGTGAAAACACCACTTTCAGGCTAAAAAGGTATTGTAATGCATTACTTTACTCTCATTTGTAATGAGTACAATATTACTCTTTTTTTCTGTGTAAAATATTACATTACTGCGTTACAGTAAAAAGTAATGCATTACAGTAATTACATTACATTTGTAATGCATTACTCCCAACACTGTTAAAAAATATACTACCCACAATTTCCATCAATTTGGTTCAGTTTGCTTTACATTGTTTGACTTGGCAAAATATCCCTTAACTTCACACTGATGCCAGGGTTTACTGAGATAAACCACACAGTGGCAAACAAAACTCAACTTCCAACTTTTTGCACTGTGCTTCACAGAGCAATATTTTGTGTTAACCCCTTATGACAAAATTCTATGTGAATGAATTTTAATGGCTGGAAAGTGAAAAGGTCCAGCATGTGTTTATTATCCCCCTGCTGGTGTTTATGGTTTCTACCTTCCTCTGCGCCTCCCATCAGTCTTGTGGGCCGGCAGCTGCAGATGGAAGGTCAGCAGGCACTTTGTGTTATTGTGTTGATAGCATAGAGAAGGCACAAGGCATTCCTCCAACTGATATCCCATTAGGCTCATAAGCATCACATGTCGCGCAACTAATAATTGCCATTCAGAACATATTATACTGACATTGTCACCTTTCAAGCTTTTAACTGAACTACGGCGACTTTTAACTAGTAAATTTGTAGATTCAAGCTCATCTTTTCAAAGAGCTTATTTATTTTTGATGTACTGTATTTTTTTTTTTTTTTTACCCAATGCTTGTTTGCCTGATTTGAGAGTTGGTGTATATATTGAGTATTTGCAAAGGTTGTACATTCATATTAAAAAAAATGGAACTCAACAAATAAGAAAATTTATCACTTAGACTAAAATGATATGAATGTTTATCTGGAATATAATTAATAAAATTACCTCCCCCATTGTTTTGTATTGTACCTGTCAAGTATATTGGAAATGGATCGCTGGATGCTTAACATTAGAATATCATTGAAAAATGCTAAGTTGCTTGTTCTGGGAATATAGGTCATTTTCAAATTGTCCTGAGACAAAATGTAACTAACTATATGTTGTAAAAATAACTCTCTCTAGAGAGAGAGAGGTGGGGCAGGGTTGTATCTGTGTCATCCTCGAGCTCGGGTTCTCTACCAGAGGCCTGGTGGCTACCAGAGGCCTGGTGGCAGTTTGAGGGTTCTGCGCAGTATCTTTGATGTTCGTAAGACTGCACTCTTCTGGACTGAGGCTTTAGATGTTAATTTGCTGGTGCCACCCAGTTTGAGAGTTACTAGCCCAGGTGCCCCCACTACCACAGGGATCACGCAACCCTTGACCTTCCACATCTGTTTCAGCTGATCAACCCTTAATACTTCTCTGGTTTTTCATGTTCCTTCTTTCTGAAGTTGCCGTCAGCTGGGATCGCCACAGAGCAAGACAATCAACCCCCAGTTGCTCCTGATGCTGCGTCATCAGTAGGTAAATGACTTGTTAGTGTTAAGCGCTTTGAGAAAAGTGCTATACAGTGATCCCTCGCTATATTCACGGCTTCGCTGCTTCACGGATTTTTTACAGCGTGAATATTTTTTACAGTGCGTTGTGCTCTGAATCCTGATTGGCTCAGGGGCTTTACTGTTGTCTAGAAATAAAATATTGACGCTTTACTATTTTGGTTTTTCACTTGTCAATTTATTGCAAAAAGGCAAGAGGAGCCAAAAGCTTGCTTTCATCTCTCCTGTGTCTCTCCTGTAACCAACCGTGTACACTGCTCAGCACACACGCACAGGTTACAGATGTGCTAGTAAGCACATTGATTGAGAACTTTGTCTCTGGGAGCCGATCACGTGACTTGTATGCATGCCGAGAGCAAACTCACACGTCTGTGTGCACAGCTTTGGAAACCTGACTTTTACCTAATTTCTTTTGTAATGAATTGAAATTTCAAATATATTGTTACAATACCAGAGGCTTCACTTTAATTCGATGTCCGGGCATATCCGTTAATAAAAATCTTCTTGCTCAAAAAAAGAAAGAGCACCAACAACTACCCAAAACAATTTTCTTCTCTCTGAGAAAGACTCCTGCGCCTTCAGTAGAAACAGACACGAACGCCGAGCGGAGTCAGGACGAAGAGGCACAGCGGGGACTGTGAAATACGCAAGTGACAATATTTCCAACCCTGTATATTTAAATTATTGTTTTAAACAAATTTTGGGCTTTAAATCTGGTTTTGATTTTTGGTTTTATTCTATAGTTCAGTATTGTAAAATATTTAGAAAAATAAAGCTGACTACATGGATTTCACTTTGTGCGTGTTATTTTTTGAATGCAACCCCCGCGATAAACAAGGAATCACTGTACAGTATAAGTGAAAGTCCATTTGCCATTTTACCATTTTAGCACCACTACCCTATTCTGCTCTTTGTACACCACCACTATGTCTGGTTGGTTAGCTAGGACCTGTTTATCAGTCTGGAACCTGAAGTCCCACAGCACCTTGGCCTTCTTGTTCTCAGCCACCTTCTGTGGTATGATTGGGATTTAGGTACTTCTATTCCATACTGGTTGCAGATGTTCTTGTGTACTATCCCAGCCACATGGTTGTGCCTCTCCATGTAAGCTGATCCAGTGAGCATCTTACACCCTGCTACTATGTGCTGGACTGTCTCAGGGGCTTCTTTATACAGTCTGCATCTTGGGTCTGGCCTACTTTGGTAGATCCTGGCCTCTATGACTCTTGTGCTTATGGCCTGTTCTTGTGCTGCTATGATTAGTAACAATATCCTCTGTGCTGTCTGTCAGTCCTGCATTATCCAGCCACTAGTAGGATTTCTTGATATCAGCCACTTCCTCTGTCTGATGGTAGTAGATGCCATGTGGGGTTTGTTCCTCCATGTTGCCTGTTCCTCCTCCTCTGCTCCCTCTTCAGGATTCTGCTGCCTGATACACGTACTTTGCAGTTCATCCTTCAGGGCCATCTTTCTGATGTTCTTTTGTATTTTCAACGTTTCATCCTGGAACGGGGCCTTGATACTCACTAGTCCTCGGCCTCCTTCTTTCTGCTTAGAGTATAATCTCAGGGTGCTGGACTTGGGGCGGAACCCTCCATGCATGGTGAGGAGCTTTCTTGTCTTGATATCTGTGGCTTCTATCCCCTCCTTTGACCAGATTATGATGCTAGCCGGGAATCCGATGACTGGTAGTGCTTACATGTTGATGGCTTGGACATTGTACTTACAATTTAACTGGATTTTCAGGACCTGCCTTACTCTGGAGGTATTTGGCTGTAGTTGACTTGCTTGTGTCCTCTTCATGGTTCCCATTAGTCTGTGGGATGCCATACTTGTAGCTGTCTTTAATATCCTTGTATCCCTGGCATACAGCTTGATGTGACAATAGGCTTTGAACTGGCCTCTAGAGAAATGTTTCCCAACCTTCTGATCACCGCGGCACGGTCAACGCCTTAAAGTTAGACTGCGGAGCGTTTTTGTCCATTTTTTTTTAATCGCGCAAGGAGAGGGCAGGGCAGTAGATGTCAGAAAAATCTCAGAAAAGAAGACTAGGACAAGCCTAGCTGCTTAAACAGCAAAAAGAGTAACAGACCAGCCAAGATTGACTTTTCTATGCCGGGCATAGGGAAAAAAGCTTGGGCAAATGTAACTCGTGGGTCGTCCAACGCTAGTTTCACTGCCCTGCCGTCCCCCCCTGGCTTTTATTGAGCAAAAGCATAGCAGATTACAAGACACAACAAAAGAGCCAGCCGGGCGCCACCGGCAGCTGGGCCAAGGTCCCGGCTCACACTTTCGTGCGTCAACAGCTCTATCTAAGGACAGGTTCAAGATGAACTAGGATTGCATAAATGGGTAACAATGAACTAAGCACATAATAATAACAACCTAATATATGATTCCCTTCACAGTAGAGCGAGCTTGCTGTCCATGGTACGGAAGAGTACTACATGAGTACGCTACCAGGCGCTAAACCACACAAGCACACAAATTGGATAATAAGTGGTTGAAAAACACTGCTCTAGAGTTATTAGGCCTCTAGAGGTCTTAAACATTTCCAGTATCCATTCACCAGGTTCAGGTCAGCTAGCTGGCTCACTTCTCTCTGTGCTGCTTCTATCTTGGTCTCTAATCGTCTCTTCTATGGTGGGTTATGTCCTTGGTTGTTATGTTCCAAGCCCACCTTGTATCCAAGCATCCCCACGATTACTGTTGATGACTGTTACTGTATCAGCTTGTTGGTCTCAGTGATGGTTCTTGGGGAGATTGTGTTCAGAGCAGCACTCACATCCAATAGTAGATCTTCTGAAGGCACTTGGCTTCTCAGCTTCGGTATCCGTCGATGGCTCCAGGTTTCCAGTTGGGTCACGATCTTCCTTCTCAGGTCAGCAGCTCTTGTGTTGAGGCTGTTGGGGCTTGGTACCCAATCTCTCTGATTGTGGGGAGGATGATGATGATGATCCGCCCCGCTGACCTGTCATCCTGGCTCCCCCCTGCTGTAGCATCGTTGTTTCTTTATTAGCATTGATTGTGGTTCTTATATATATATATATATATATATATATATATATATATATATATACAGTCGGCCCCCGGCTTACGAGCACCCTGATTTACGAACAATTCGCCTTACGAGCGTGGATCAGGGAGATTTTTGTCCTCCGCTTACGAACAAACCTCTCGCCTCACGAGCAATTCGACATGCCGGCCATTGAGTATGTAGAAATGTTCTCGTTTAACTGCGTCAATAAAATCAACAGTAGCGACATCATTAATCATCAGTAGATACTTGTGGCAGTAACGTGAACGCTATTGGTCTTACAACGTCACACTGACTGTCTCACTCACGGTGTGTAAATATATTACCATTTAAGTGTAGTGTTTGTACAGCTAAAGGGAAAAACAGCTGACATGAAATTAAATGTGCCGATTGCAGGACAAAGAATTGTCATTGGTTTAAATGTGTGTTTTTTTTAAAATTAATTGTCAATACATTCCAACCGTTTAAAAAAAAAAGTGTGAATAATTATCAGTCAGTCACGGAGATGCCAATATGCTATTGGTCGATTAAGGTCACCCGGTCTCACTCACGGAGATGCTATTGGCCGGCGTCACACGTCAATCACAGAAATGCCGATATGCTATTGGCCGAACGCCTTTATCTAGCTTGATGGGACAGGATGGAAGGAAGGAGAGAAAATTAGTGAAAAACGGAATGTTGTGAAGACTTTGCAAACTTTATCTGTTAGACATAGCTTCTAAAATTACTAGCAGCGGTAAAGAAAGAAATAAGAGGATGATGTTTTAGTATCTGCGTGATTTGCACCCTGACTGAAAGAGTTACTGTAACACTGTAAGACCAATAGCATATCTATCGCCGTGTTAATTTTGAGCGTTGGACTCTGCCTCCCTCTGCTTACACCCAGCTCGAGTCTCGTCGTTTCAAAGGTAAAAGCTATTTATCCATTGTATTTATTATATAATGCAAGTGTACAGCAGATTATGTCACTCAATTTTAATATATGTATACAGTGTGTCGTTTTTACCTAAGGCCTCGGCGCGCGTTGCACGCATTCACGAATTAACATGGGTTTGGATTGCCCGCTATACGAGCAATTCGAGATACGAGCGTAGCCGCTGAACGGATTAAGTTCGTAACCCGGGGGCCCACTGTATATACACACACACAGTGGACCCCGTGTTACGACATTAATCCGTTCCGCGGTTGGAGTCATAAGGCGAATTCGCCGTATGATAAGCAATCCAAACCTATGTTAAATAGCTAATGTGTTTCGAACCCCAAGTAAAAACATCTACATTGTACATACATTTTAAAAATTGGTACCAAAGTAGTTTAGTAAACGCTATGTGTATACAATCAGAAAATATCATGAATTAAAATTATATAAAGGATTTATTTACCTTTGAGTGCCGCTTGTTATGCCCATATTCCCTAATAAGGGAATAAGGGAATCCATATAAATCATCTTCTTACTTTTCTCTTTAACATCACTGGTAATCTTGGGACCCATGGCTAACCCTTTCAACTTTAAATTAAGCAGTAAAATGCACTATAAATATGTTTTTGTAACCACTCACAATCGAACAAAGCTTTACCGTTCTGCCATTTTGAAAGAGTGAGGCCAACTAATAGCAGACCGCCATCTCCGTGAGGAGACGCCGACCAATAGCAGAATTGTAGTGCAGGTTGCAGGTTGCAGGGACAGCAACTGAAAATAAGTGTAATTACCTAAAAACGCCTGCAGATGGAGACGAAACAACACAAATACAGGCAAGCCCCTAGGGTCATGACAGTTGCACAACGGGGAAAATGTCATAAAGAAGGGATGAAAAAACACAGTATTCCACATCGCAACATGAAAATAATGTAAATCAGGGACTTTGTAACAGGGGGTTCACTATATATATATATATATATATATATATATATATATAAACGGGGTAGTTTAACCCCCGCAATAAACTCCCTCGTTTATCGTGGGGGTTAAGTTCCAAAAATAACACGCGCAAAGTGAAATCCGTGAAGTAGCTAGCTTTATTTTTCTTTATTATTTTACAATGCAATACTAAACTATAGAATAAAACCAAAAATCAAAACCTGTTTTAACGCCCCAAATTCGTTTAAGACAATCATTTTAATACAGTAGTACAAAGTTGGAAACTGTCACTCGCGCATTTCACAGTCCCAGGTGTGCCTCTTCGTCCTGAACCCGCATATTGTTATGAGAAGTCTTGTACCTCTTTCTTTTTCTGAGCAAGAAGATTTTTATAAACAGATATGCCCGGACATCGAATTTAAGTAAAGCCTCTTATATCATAACAATACACTTGAAATTTCAATTTACTACAAAATAAACCTAGGTAAAAGTCAGATTTCCAAAGCTCTGCATTTCTCCGTTGCTCTCTATTTAGGCACACAGACCGGGTGTGTGTGTTTGCTCTCGGCACGCCTACGAGTCACGTGATCGGCTCCCAAAGACCAAGTTGTCAATCAATGTGCTTACTAGCACGTTTGCAACCTGTGTACTGAGCTGAGCCCACAGGACACAGGAGAGACGAAAGCAAGCTTTTGGATCCTCTTGCCTTTTGATATAAATTGACAAGTGAAAAACCAAAAGAGTACAGCGTCAATATTTTATTTCGAGACAACAATAAAGCCCCTGAGTCAATCAGGATTCAAAGCACAATGCGCTGTAAAGAATATTCACACTGTAAAAAATCCATGAAGCAGCGAACCTTTGAAAGATGAACCGCGATACAGTGAGGGATTACTGTCAGTGAACCCTCGCTACTTCGTGATTCCACTATCGCAGATTCGCCACATCAGATTTTTTCTCTCCACTACGCGACTTAGATGATTTTTATTTTCATTACGTATGTATAGGAAAAATATTTCGCTTCAGCGATCCGAAGCTGTGGCTGTGGCCCACCATTTGGGAGTGAACGAATCCACCATTAGCTACATTAAGAAGGACGAAGCGAACATTAGGAAGACAGCTGCCATCACCTTTGGCAATTCAGCGAAGCCAGTTGTTACGGCTCATAATAAAACAATCGTCCGTATGGAAGGTGCTATAGCAATCTGGATTGCTGACTGCTTTAGCAATCTAGATTGCTGACTGCTGTAAGGAGAACATAGTCAACCCCTTTCCTTTGAAGTCTTGCGCAGCTTTGGTCATATTAGTAGCGGCCCGGACGTTGAATTAAAGTCTAATCAGTACATGATCAAATTTGATTACAATACTCTCCAATGTACAGATCATGATCATGTACAGATTAGAATTTAATTCGGGCTGCTGCTAATATGACCCCAACTGTGCGAGACTTCAAAGGAAAAGGGTAATGGTTCACTTACTGTACAGTGAATAAGGTGTAATCATTACAGATTTAAGGATGATAATGAAGACTTCTCAAGTAAAAAAAAAACACTTTTATCACTTTTGAAGTTTTTAGCAGCATCAAATTTCTAAATGTGTAAATGTGTGACAATTATACTTACATATATTTGACATCAGTCGCAACAGCCCTCTGACAGAAACTATGACGTGGCCGATGATAATAGTTTGACACCCCTGACTAAGTAGTTTTGAAAAGGATGAGAGTGTGTTGATTTATTGTTGAGGTTACTGTAACAAAACTAACTAAAACATATTGCGGAATCGCCGTTTATTATTTACTATAAATGAGTTAAAATTTTGGGCAGCTCTGTGGCGCAGTGAATAGCACGTCTGCCTCACAGTTCAAAAGGACCTGGTTCAAATCCACCTGACTCGGGCCTTCCGCGTGGGTTCTCTCTAGCGACTCCCACATTCCAAAAACATGCATGGCAGGTGAATTGGACATACTTAATTGTCCTTAAGTGTGATTGGGTGTGTGAAAGGCTGTTCATCTCTGTGCCCTGCAATTGGCAGGCAACCAGTTTAGGGTGTCCCCTGCATACTGCCTGAAGCCTGCTGAGAGGCATGTGAGGCGCATGTGACCCTTGTGAGGATAAGTGGCTATAGAAAATGGATGGAGTTAAACTGTTATAAAAGATTCGTCCTTCTTAATGTAGCTAACAGTGGATTCGTTCACTCCCAAATGGTGGGCCACAGCCACAGCTACGGATCTCTGAAGCAAAATATTTTTCTTATCCATACGTAATGAAAATAAAAATCATCTACTATAAGTCGCGTAGTGGAGAAAAAAATCTGTGATGTGGCGAATCTGCGATAGGGATGAAGGGAACTGACATGATTTGCTTTCAAGGTCCACATAAAATGATGTGGCAAACCAGGTGCCCTTGACACCCTAACCTGAAGCTCGGATGCTCCTCCGAGAGGAGCCAGATAAGGTGCATTGGGCATCCTTTGACACTTGGAGTTGGAGTTGAACCAAGTGGCTAAGGAGAAGAAAGTTTAGGCTTCCAGCATTAGCCAACTCCCGGAAATGAAAGTCGGATGGATGGATGTTTTACAAAATCTAAAGTTCAAATAAACCACAGGATTATTGTGTGAAGGTGAAACCTTCATGTATATATATATACAGTGGGCCCCCGGGTTACGAACTTAATCCGTTCAGCGGCTACGCTCGTATCTCGGATTGCTCTCGTATCTCGGATTGCTCGTCATGTTAATTCGTGAATGCGTGCAACGCGCGCAGAAGCCTTAGGTGAGAACATCACGCTGTATACATATATTAATATTGAGTCACATAATCTACTGTACAGTTTCATTATATAACAAATACAAAGGGATAACAACTTTTTCCTTTGGTAAGATGTGACTTGAGCTGAGATAAGCAGAAGTCAACACTATAAACCAGACATGCTATTGGTCTTACAGTGTCACAGTAACTTTTTCAGTCAGGGTTTTCTCTACTTCCTTCCATCCCAACCAGCTGTGCCATCAAGCTAGATAAAGGCGTTCGGCCAATAGCATATCGGCACTTCTGTGATTGACGTGTGATGCCGGCCAATAGCATCTCCGTGAGTGAGACCAGGTGACCTTAATTGACCAATAGCATATTGGCGTCTGACTGATACTGACTGATACTTATTGGCACGTTTTTTTAAACGGTTGGAATGTATTGACATCTAATTGATTAAAACACATTTAAACCTGTGACGATTCTTTGTCCTGCAATCGGCACATTTAATTTCATGTCAGCTGTTTTTCCCGACGTGAATTGAGCCGGGTGGAGGCGGAGGGGAGGTTGTGTGTGTTGTATTAATTAGGCACCATACTTATAGCTTATTCAAACATTAGTTCACTCTTGGTTTCAACTCACAGTATTGCAACAAGGGCGCTGTCCCAAAGCATGTCAGGAGGTTGCCGTCTAACATGACATGCAGTTATGTAGAACGACCATTAAACAGCAGTGATGTTCCACCCGTAAAAGGATGCAGAGATTAACGCTCAATGCCAACACGGCAACGTAAATAGGCTATTGGTCTTACAGTGTTACAGTAACTCTTTCAGTCAGGGTGCAAATCACGGAGATACTAAAACATCATCCTCTTATTTCTTCCTTTACCGCTGCTAGTAATTTTAGAAGCTATGTCTAACAGATAAAGTTAGCAAAGTCTTCAAAACATTCCGTTTTTCTCTACTTCCTTCCATCCTGTCCCATCAAGCTAGATAAAGGCGTTCGGCCAATAGCATATCGGCATTTCTGTGATTGACGTGTGACGCCGGCCAATAGCATCTCCGTGAGTGAGACCGGGTGACCTTACTCGACCAATAGCATATTGGCGTCTCCTTGACTGACTGATAATTATTCGCACTTTTTTTTAAACGGTTGGAATGTATTGACAATTAATTAAAAAAAAACACACATTTAAACCAATGACAATTCTTTGTCCTGCAATCGGCACATTTAATTTCATGTCAGCTGTTTTTCCCTTTAGCTGTACAAACACTACACTTAAATGGTAATATATTTAGACACCGTGAGTGAGACAGTCAGTGTGACATTGTAAGAGCAATAGCGTTTACGTTACCGCCACAAGTATGTACTAATGATTTAAAATGACGCAACTGCTGAATTTGTTGACGCAGTTAAGCGAGAACCTGATCCACGCTCGTAAGGCGAATTGTTCGTAAATCAGGGTGCTCGTAAGCCGGGGGCCGACTGTATATATATATATATATATATATATATATATATATATATATATATATATATATATACGTGTGTGTGTGTACATATACATATATATATATATATATATATATATATATATATATATGTATGTACATTATATATATATATATGTACATACATATATATATATGTACATATATGTATGTATGTATGTATATATATGTATGTATGTATGTATGTATGTATGTATGTATGTATGTACATATATATATATATATATATATATATATATATATATATATATATATATATATATACAGTGGTACCTCGGTACTCGACCATAATCCGTTCTGAGGTGGTGGTCGAGCACCGATTTGTTCGAACACCGAAACCAATTTTCCCATAAGAAATAATGGAAAGTATGTGTGCACAAGTAAATGTGCACAAGCAGTACATGATAAAGATAAAGATAAATAAAGCATTATAAACCATTTTGTATAATTTACTTACGTTTTGGAGAGTGGTTGATGGCATACAGGAATGGATGTGGAGAGGACGGGAGGTAGTTACTCCTTCCATGATGACGCTAGCTAACTGCGACGCGAGGTCGGACACTCGTACACCACGTTCATATTTTGCTATAATTTCCTTCTTCGGTTCAATAGTGGTCCTCATTGTTTTCCTCTTTGCCTTCCCCTTATCACTGTCTTTCTTTGGACCCATTATTAAGGGCTAGAGCAACACGAAAAAGTTTAAATCCGGGAAGAAATACTCGAACAAACGTCTTACTCCGCTGGCGGTCTGAGTTGAACTGGCGCTTACCCGCTGGCCGAGAAGGGCCGAGGAGCGCGTTCGGGTCGGCTCGGCTCGGCTCGACTAGTCGAGAACCGAAAATCTGTTCGAGGTCCGATGCATTACCTACTTGAATTTTTTGGTCGAGCACCGATTTGGTCGAGTATAGAGGCGGTCGAGTACCGAGGTACCACTGTATGTATATATATGTATATGTACTGCCACTTTCAATTTTTTTTTTAACTCTCATCCTTCATGTAATCCTGGAGTACATATAAAACTATTGGAGAAATAGGAAGCCAAGCATGGTTTGAAAGTTTGGTGCATCATGCATCATCTTTATTTGGACAAGATCAATTAGAGGGTGGAACGGCGCAGTGTTTCCTTATCATGGTGATTATGATGAAGCATGCTTGAGCAATACCGTAGCTCCCAACTCCCCCTCACATTTTACAGGATACAAATTACCGGCAAAAAACTATATCAACGTGTACATTTTGTTATTTGTTGTTAGCTGCCTAGTTTAATGTTTTCATGATAATAAAAGCATACAATTGTACATATGAAACTGTATGCATTGAGGACATTGTGACATATATTTTTCACTCCTAGACCCGAGTAAAAAAATTTACATTTGGGTTTTGAGTTGAAATGTTCACTTAATTTTGCTGTTGCTTTTTGTGCCTACAGATCCTGTTGTTGAATCCCGCATCTCTACAAACTTGAGGTGTGTGAAAATTACTTACACATTTTCAAAATAGGCGCATGTCATTTGGAAGAATTGTGGTAACTATGGTGACGTGCCATAAAAAGGACCAGCGGTATTCAAAAAAGACATTGGTCATCTCAAATGAGAGTTATGAATGTACTCACTGAACATAGTTTGGAATGAGCAACATTTGGTGTAGAAAGTGCAATTCTATTACTCCACTTTATTCACTGTTCAAATGCCTTGCAATAACAATCAGTGTTCACACACTTGAAACTTCTATCCATTTCTGTAGCTTCTTATCCTCATGAGTGTTGGACACTTGAAACAATGCATATTAATATCCCACCAATGAGTTTGTGCCCAGCACGTGCTGACAATAGATTCTGAGGGTATGTATACATGAGACAATTAAAATCTCTATGAGTCTTTGATAACCTTGCGCAAAAATATCACAGTATCGAAATTACGGCTGTAAGTTTTCCATTGTATGCCAATCGTATTTGATTTTCCCAAAAGTGTATTGTATATTCAGTACATTGAGAAATGTGTACCATGTTTAATACACAAAAATAAATGCATAAACATTTTAACATAGTTGTGTTTGTTCACAGTTTCCCATCAACGGTAAGTTGCACCACACTGCCATTAATGTCCACTCGAAGGCACACTAGTTAAAAAATCAATCCGTAAAATGAGATTTGTTTTCCCAAAAAATTTGTTGTTACCTATAACACTTCAAATTATACAGAATGCCATTTTGTTTTATTGTCTTGATCATAAATTTGTGGTTTGGATCAAATGTGATCATTTCTGTTTGAGTTTGGGAGGCATCTGAATAAGACGCCCAAACTACCTAAATTGCGTAAAAGTTCAAAATTCAGCATATTTTTTGATTACACACGAAATGTGCCATGACCTCCAACGTGCTGTTTGTTTCTTCGTTATCTTCAGTGCTTGTAAACAAGGTCAAACAAAAACTGTTGATTGCCATCAAAGGCGACGTGTTGAGACAACTCTGCAAAAAGCCAATCGTATACTGCACTGTTTGGGTAAAAATAAACCAACGCTAATTATTGGTAATAGATTGCATTTGCCATTATTGAAACCTCAACTTTTTAACACCGCAGTAAACCTGTCAACATGGTGTTTGGCCCATGCCTACTAGCGCTACTATTATCAGCTGCATCACCGTGTGGTTCGGTGCCTGCCTTATGTCCTGTTGTCACACTCTGCAGCGCATTGTGAAAACGGCTGAAGGGATCATCGATGTGTGTGTGTGTCTCTCTCTCTGGACATCCACAACACACGTCTCACCCGAAGATGTTAGGATGGGGGGGGGGTTCCCCGTTAGGGGGTATTGCCCTTCCCCTCCTACCTTTCCCAAAGCCTCTTTCGCCTGCTGCCAATCGTGAAGAAGATCGCATGGTCTCTGGCAGTGTCTGATTTTGTAAATGCAACCCAAATAGTTTAATACATTTTTGAAGCAAACGTAATAGTAATACAAATAATAGAAAATAAATATACAAAGAAATAATAGCAATAGTATATAATTGAAAAACATGACTACAAGAAAAAAAATGTGGGATATTTCAATAGAAAATTCAACAAAAATAGTTACAACCGTTATCCAAGTCCCATGCACTTAACTGTTTATTTAAATCACGAGAATTGACAAATGAACAAGATAAAGTTTTGTCATTATTTTTTATTTTTGTAAATCTGACTGTTACTGTTTTAATGTTCTGATAGTTCTGCCATCTTTCAGGATATTAAACTCATCCATCTCCTGACTGTTAATTTCTTAAAGTTTGGCGGCCTGGAATAAAAGTCCACGCCTGATTTAGAACGCTTCACTTTGAATGTTTTACCTAGTTGTTTGGGTTTCATTATTCCGGCACTTTAAATTGTCTCGTAAATGAAATGCACTATGCACATAAACTTGCCTTCAATATTATTAAAACATGTGTATTTTATTTTCAGAAGACCTTCTTTACCTCACCCCAAACACCCCTCTTTTTTGCTGATCTACCTTTTTGTCTCTTCCTATTTTCTACCTAATCCCGTCAGTTTAAAAGCATGCCGAGGAAGAACAAAAAATCTTTGGCGGCAAAGTCTTGCTGGCAGCGACACCGTGGCTCCCAAGCAACTCTTGCACGCTCTGATGATTTTTGTTCTAATGAGGCACCAATATCAGAGATTGATTCATGCCTGGGTGTTTCACCCATTTCAGAGATTGATACATGCCTGGGTGTGTCACCCATATCAGAGATCAATACCTGCCTGAAAGAGGCAATTTCAGAGATTGATACATGCCTGGGTGTGTCACCCATATCAGAGATTGTCATCTGCCCAAATGAGGCACCCATATCAGAGATGGCAACATGCCCGACTGAGGCACCCGTGTTCAAGATTGATGACCACTGTGCCGATGAAGCACACGGTGAGCGTGGTGGCGGAATGGCTCCCGTGCAACATATGGTAACGTATGTGTTGGCTTCTCACAGCCAAGCGCATTGGAGATATGGCAAATGGAAAAACAGCCAGTGTGTGACCAACTCTGTTATATTTCTGGCATTCCTGCAGGAGTTAGATCACCTGACCAGCTTTCAGCTTGATCTTGTTCTCAAACAAGGCCATGAACTATATGTAAGTATTATAACTACGTTGCAAGCAGAAGGGCGCTTTGTTCACCGTTTCCTGACAATTGATGAGGTTCCAGGCATTGTAAGCGGGTTTGCAAAGCAGCACATGTTGATAAAGGGTCTTCCTTCGTGTGGTATGTTGACCTCTTTCCTTGGTGAAGTGTATTATCTGAATGTTCGAGATAGACTTCAGTGCTTGACTTCAGGTGTAAACTTTGCTCTTTTGATTATGCAATCACTGTGCATAGCTGTTTTTCGATACCGTGATGGCAGATTTGGGTTTTTTGATCCTCACAGCCGAGGACGTGACGGACTACCTGTTCAAAACGGCACAGCCGTTGTATTGCTTTTTACATGCTTGAATGACCTGACAAATACATTGATTAAATCTTTCACTATGTCGAACGCCAATTGTGATTCTCAGTATGAGATGATACCCCTTAGCTTTGCATCTGTAGATGTTACTGCTGATGACCATGAGATGGTGCCATGTGCAGAGCGTCCTCCATTGACGTTGCAGTTTGAACGCGTCGACACAAGCCGAGCGGTTGCTGAGTCCACGACAAGTTCACGTTCAAACGAATCTGTGCCACACGTCGCAAAACGCCATCATGATCTGACGGATAACACTGATGGGTTGATTTTCCCAATGTCTAAACCTCTGCCAGACTTGTCAAAAATGAGCAAAGCGAGAAGAAGAAAATTTAAAAGACGGATGCAGGCACAAGAAAAGATGGCCGTTGATTCCGGAGACAAACCCAGCAAAAAGGAACTGAAGCGAATACGCAAAAACGTACTATATAACTACTCGTTACAGACAAGACATAGGTTTTCGTTTGAAACAAAGGTCCTATGTTATAAATCGTTACTTGGTCGGTGAGGGCTTTAAGAGGAAAACCCTTTCCCGTTTATCACATCTCTACAAGACAGATGATAGCTTTAAGTTGAGACAGCGCTCCTACATGACAAAGCGATAGAATGATTTTGCTTTTCAGGATAAACAGCGCTTTTACGTGAAACGAAGATATCGAGGGAATCCAGAGTTTCAAGCTCGGCAGCGCTCTTATGTCAAACAAAGAAAACAAAGTTTCGAGACCAACAGCGCTCTTACGTTGCAAAAAAGTATCGGGATGACCTCGAGATTCGAGATCGACAGCGCTTTTACATTGCAAAAAAGTATCGGGATGACCTCGAGTTTCGAGACCGACAGCGCTCTTACATTGCAAAAAAGTATCGGGGTGACCTCAAGTTTTGAGCTAGACAGCGCTTTTACATTAAGCAAAGGTGTCGGAACGACATCGGCTTTAAAGCCCGACAGTGCTTCTACATCACAAACCGTTACCGAAATGATCCTGGATTCAGATCCAAACATAAGGAAATCATGAGATGGGCAATGAAAACAAAGTACGACTCATCGAGAACAAATGTGTTGCGTTGCGCAATTAAAATTTTGAAAAAATACAAAGTGTTAAAGCAACTATCAAATGACAGAATCAATTGTGAAATCACTAAAGCTGTGGAACTCTTCAAAACGCAAATTACATTTGGACCCACTTTTGTCTGCACTGTTTGTCACCGAGCATTATTTGCGAACCAAGTGCGCATTTTCAAGTCAAGTCAAGTCAAGTTTATTGTCAATTTCTTCACATGTGCTTATCATACAAAGGAATCGAAATAGCGTTTCTCACTATCCTCTGCGTTTTACATGTACAATAACAAAGTGCAGGTGCGCAAGATGAGACAAACCTAAAAACTAGATACTTATCTATCGTAATGTAAAGTGCAGTATGTTTGATCTACTTTGCCTAGTGTTGCTAAACTACTAAACAACTAACAACTAAAACTGAAAACTGAATACAAAAAAACAGGTATGGCAAGAGTATCCCAAGACAAGACATAAGTAGCAGCATATGACAGGACAATCCAACAGTACGAGACAAAGCAGGACAACTCCGGCTGTGGTTGTCCCAGTTGTGTGCATTTGAGGTAGTTGTTATAGTTCTAAGTGTAATCGCTAGTGCAATAGAAGTATAATTATAAATAAACATGGCAGCATCAAGTCTGTGCAAATTTTGCAAGTGCATGAGTAAAGTTTGAGTTTAGGCGGGGGGGGGGGGGGGCAGCTAGGTGTTTCTTCTGGCTGGGGCTGAATGTGAGAGAGAGGAGTGGAGAGAGAGAGAGAGAGAGAGAGTTCAGCAGTTTCACGGATGGGAGGGGGGGAGGGGGGGAGTTCAGCAGTCTCACGGCCTGGTGGATGAAGCTGTTCCTGAGTCGGGTGGTGCGGGAGCGGAGGCTCCTGTACCTCTTTCCGGAGGGCAGGAGGCTGAAGAGACTGTGTGCAGGGTGGCTTGTATCGGTGACAATCGTGACGGCTTTGCGGCCAAGGTGGGTGGTGTACAGGTCTTGCAGGGAGGGGAGCGGAGTACCAATAATCCTCTCAGCTGTCCTCACGATGCGTTGTAGAGCCTTCCTGTTGTAGTCGGTGCAGCTCCCGCCCCACACAGTGATGCAGCTGGTGAGGATGCTTTCGATGGTTCCTCTGTAGAATGTGGTCACGATGGGCGGCGCGGCACTTGCCCGCTTCAGTTTGCGCAGGAAGTAGAGACGCCGCTGTGCTTTCTTGGCCAGAGATGCAGTGTTGGTGGTCCAGGAGAGGTCATCGCTGATGTGCACCCCCAGGTCCTTGGTGCTGCTCACCCTCTCCACTGCAGCACCATCGATGGTCAACGGGGGGTGTTGGGTGCGGCCTCTCTGGAAGCTGACGACCATCTCTTTGGTCTTGCTGATGTTTAGCAGGAGGTTGTTGTCTTTACACCATCCGGTCAGAAGCTCCACTTCTTTCCTGTAGTGGGTCTCGTCGCCGTTGGAGATGAGACCCACCAGTGTTGTGTCGTCAGCAAACTTCACGAGGTGGTTGGAGCTGTGGGTTGCTGTGCAGTCGTGTGTTAGTAGGGTGAAGAGGAGGGGGCTGAGCACACAGCCTTGTGGGGCCCCCGTGCTCAGGGTGATCCTGCCTGAGATGTTGTTGCCAACTCGCACCGCCTGAGGCCTCTGGCTGAGGAAATCCAGCAGCCAGTTGCAGAGTGAGGTGCTGAGGCCCAGTTTGTCCAGTTTGCAGGTGAGCTGTTGGGGTATTATGGTGTTGAACGCTGAGCTGAAGTCTATGAACAGCATTCTCACATATGAGTCTTTTTTTGTCCAGGTGGGTGAGTGCCGGGTGGAGGGCAGAGCAGATTGCGTCGTCTGTGGACCGCTTTGCCCTGTAGGCGAACTGATACGGGTCCAGGCTGGGGGGCAGGATGGATTTTATGTGTGACAGAACTAGTCGTTCAAAGTCGTTCAGTCATGGGGAGGATTTCTTTGGCACAGGTATGATGGTGGCAGCTTTGAAGCCTGATGGCACAATGGCTTGCCTCAGGGAGGTGTTAAAGATGTCTGTAAAAACATCTTTCAGCTCCTCTGCACAGTCTTTCAGCACCCTGCCAGGGATGTTGTCTGGACCTGCTGCTTTCCGGGTGTTGATGGCGGAGAGTGTCCTCCTCACGCTGGCAGCAGACAGGCACAGAGGCTGGTCGTGCGAAGGTGGTGGTGTTTTCTGTGGGAAGGTGATGTTCTGTTCCTCAAAGCGTGCAAAGAAACTGTTTAGGTTGTTGAGCAGAGTGATGTCGCTCTCACAGCTTTGTGGTGCAGGTTTGTAGTCTGTGATAGCCTGAATGCCCTGCCATAGGCTGTGTGCATTCTTGCTGTCCTTGAAGTGAGAAGTTATCTTGTTTGTGTATTCTTGTTTGGCTTTCCTGATGCCACGGGACAGGTTGGCTCTCGCTGTTCTCAGGGCTGATTTCTCCCCAGCTTTGAAGGCCTTGTCTCTGGCCCTCAACAGCCTGTGGACATCTCCTGTTAGCCATGGCTTCTGGTTGGCCCGTGTGGTGATCCTCTTGATGTGGGTCACGTCGTCCATGCATTTGGTGATGTAGGAGGTCACCGTGTCTGTGTACTCCTCAATGTCTGTGATGCCGTTGTAGGTGGCTGCTTCCTTAAAAATTTCCCAGTCTGTTGACTCAAAGCAGTCCTGTAGGGCTGAGGTCGCCTCCTGTGGCCACACCCTTACTTCTTTCAGTGCAGGTTTGATGGCTTTCACTCTTGGTCTGTATGCCGGCATTAGCATAATAGTGAGGTGGTCAGAGGCGCCGATGTGGGGGAGGGGGGTGGCTTTGTATGCTCCTTTGTGCTGAGTGTAAACACAGTCCAAAATGTTATGTCCTCTTGTTGCAAAGTGGATTTGTTGATGAAACATCGGGAGAACAGTTTTGAGATCAGCATGGTTGAAATCCCCTGCGAGGATGATGAAGCCGTCTGGTTGCGCTGTTTGTTGTTCACTGATGGCCTGGTACAGTTCATTCAGCGCCGCACTTCTGTTGCTGTTGTTAGTTGGGGTGATATAAGTAGCGACCAGCAGTATTGAACTTATCTCCCTTGGCAAGTAGAAGGGGCGACACTTCACGATCATGAATTCCGCCAGAGGTGAGCAGTGTTTGTATACTACAGTGGCATCCCGGCACCACGCTTCGCGGATGTAAACACACACGCCGCCACCGTGCGACTTCCCTCCCTCTGCAAGAGCCCTGTCGGATCTGTAGCATGTTAGCTGCTCTAGATGTATAGCGGAGTCCGGAATGTTACTATTTAGCCAGGTTTCCGTGAAAACTAATACACAACAGTCACTCACTTTTCGGTTTGCTGATCTCAGAAGTCGGATATCGTCCATTTTGTTGTCCAGTGAACGAACGTTCGCCAAAAGGATAGATGGTATGGCCGGGCGAGTTGGGTTAACCTCTAGCCTAGCTCGAATACCTCCGCGCTTGCCCCGCTTCCTCAACCTGGCGCACCGCTTCCGACGCCTCCTTTCCGGGGGAGGGGTAGCAGGCGAGTCCGGTGAATTAGCCGGTGAATTTGTCGGCGTCGCTCTTTTGAGAAAAACAAACATGTTGTTGAAAGCTGCCTCACAGGAAAATTTGTTCATATTTGTCACCGTGAATGTGATCCATCGTGCAAAGTACCAGAGGAAAGAAAACAAGAGTGGATTTGTCACACTTGCTTCACACATCTCAAAAGTGGCAAAATGCCAGTGCTAGCAGTCGCTAACAATCTCCAACTGGCAGATATTCCGAATGAACTTTGCGGGTTGAACATATTGGAGAGGCAGCTCATATCAAAATATGTAGTTTTCGCCAAGAGTTTTCCTCTTCCAAAAGGTCAGCAACGAGCCATTCGTGGAAATGTTGTGTGTGTTCCATCGGAAGTACAAGAGACAGTCAACGTCTTGCCACGACCCAGGAGAGAATCCCAAGTTTTGCGAGTGAAGCTGAAGCGACGGCTTTGCTACAAAGGTCACCAGGTATTTCAAACTGTCACTTGGCCTAACCTAATACATGCTCTGATTAAACTGAAGCAGGTCCATCCATAGTACCGCGACATAATCATTCGCGACGACCCAGACTTTTGTGACCCGACGCTCACCGACGATGAAACTAGCTCTTCTGAAGACGGAATGAATACGAGTGACTTTGATGAGGAAGATCTTGTCCAGATAATCAAATTTGAGAGTGATGCTCTCCGCAAAACAAACGATGACAAAGACAATGGTGAGTGTGACGAACCGCAGCAGCGTGCCCAAAATGTCCAAGAAGGAGATGAACCCAGTGGTGGCGTAATATTTTAATCATGTCTCCAACCTAACGATGTATCGGAGGAAATTATGAGTTTCACTGAGGGAATTTACTCCGTTGCTCCCGCAGAAAGAAATAGCCCGGTAAGCTTTTTCAAGACTCCCAAACTTGAGGCCATGGCTTTTCCGGTCCAGTTCCCTACCGGGGAAAACACTCTCGATGAAGAGAGGGAGATTAAACTCACGCCGAGCAAGTATTTCAAAGCCCGACTGTCCTGCGTGGATGAACGTTTTGCCAGAGATGCTAACTACTTGTTCTTTGCTCAGTTTGTGACTGAAATCCACCAGGATAAGAATACAGCTACGCAAAGGTAAACCTTTTACAAGAGACGGTCGACGAATAAACAATGCTATGTTGCAGGATAAACGGGAAGTTGAAAAATTGATACACAGCAAAGACGTCGTCTGCTTCATGGTGCCGTTAAGGGGCACCCCGGCCTATTGGGAGAAATGTCTCAAGGACCTTTTTGCCATTATTCAGCAGCTAGGCACACCCACTTTTTCTGCACTATTCTGCACGTTTTCGGCTGCCGAAATGCGTTGGGAAGAAGTCATCACCGCCATCAAAGCGCAACAAGGTGAACGGGTGATTTTCGCCGACCTCGACTGGGCCGCAAAGCAATCCGGTGACGACGATGCGCATGTTTGACAAACGTGTGGAAGCTCTGTTTAGAGACTTGCTCCTTTCTCCGGCGCGACCTGTCGGAAAAGTGGTCGATTACTTTTACAGATTGGAGTTTCAGCACATTGGAAGTCCGCACATCCATTGCCTCATTTGGGTTGAAGGCGCCCCCGTTTTTGAGGAGGCCTCAGACCAAGAGATCTGCGATTTCGTGTCGCGCTACATTTCCTCCGAGCTGCCCGATCCAGAAAAGGAACCCGAACTCCATCGGAAAGTCACAGAGGTTCAGATGCACAGTAAGTCTCATTCAAAGACGTGCGTCAAAGCACCCGGCGCGCAGTGCCGTTTCGGTTTCCCCAAGCTGCCGTGCGAGAGAACCATGATCATGAGACGTGAAGAGTGCGATGGAGAAAATCCAGAGAAGGAGAAGCGGTCGGCGCCAAACCCCAAGCTTGCAGATTTGCAAAATTTGCTGAACGAACCGGAAACGGCCTCTCTGACTTTGCCGCAGCTACTGGCTAAGTGCCAGCTCACCGATGACGAGTACATGGAAGGTTTGTACTCGATTGCCGCAAAGACCTCTGTCGTGCTCAAGCGAGAGCCCAAAGACTGCTGGGTAAACAACTACAATCGACATCTGCTTCTTGCTTGGGACGCGAATATGGACATTCCGTACATTCTGAACGCTTATTCCTGTGTTACCTACATCTGCAGCTACATCAGCAAAGCTGAACACGGCCTGAGCCAGTACCTGAAATCGGTGATCGAGAACTCCCGCTACGAAAATGTCAACGAGAGCGACAAGATGAAACAAATCATGCAAGCGTACTCCAAGAAAAGAGAGGTGAGCGCGCAAGAGTGCGTCACGCGCGTATGCGCCCTACACATGAAGCAAGCGTCCCGCAGTGTGATTTTTGTACAAACCAGTGACAATGCGCTGAAAATGAGTTATCCCCTCTCATACCTCGAGGGCAAAACGCATGAGTCCGTCGAAGTGTGGATGACCGGCTTGCCGGAAAAGTATAAATGCAGACCTCAAACGGAGGAATTCGAAGCAATGTGCTTGGCCGATTTTGCCTCGACCTGCAGAATCGTGTACGGCAAACAAGCGAAAGGCACAAATGTTTTCCCCCTGCTGAACGACATGGGGTATTGTCCAAAAAAGGATAGGTAAACACGCCGTCATCAAATACTGTAAATTCTCACAGGAAAAAAATCCAGAGGAATTTTACTGCACATTGCTCAAGCTCTACCTGCCCCATCGTGCCGACTGCCAGTTGAAGTCTAGCCACTATCCCACGTACAAGTTGTTTCACGACCATGCCTTTGTACAGTTGCCGGCCGCTGAGCACCCAGAGGCCGTTGTGCAAATTGTCGACCGGAACAGAGAGAAGTATGAGAAGCACAGCAGAGATGTTGACAACGCCATCCGAGAGGTGGAGGAAGGCGGCATCATCTTGAACGAGTGGTGTCAGCTAGCGCCGGAAAGCGAACTGCAAAGACTCGAGTGCATCGAGGAACTCGCCGCAAGAGATGATCCCGGCGACGCTGTGGAAGAAAACGTACCAGACTACAACGTCAGGTCCAAGGTACCGGAAATGTCCATCGCGATGGAAGCCGCTCTCATCGATCCGGCCGTATTGCGAGACATGTATCGGAACCTTAACCGGAAGCAAGCGTGTGCCTTCTACCTGGTCAGAGATTGGTGCATACGATGCGTTTCTGGCTTAAAACCGCGTCAGTTCTTCTATTACGTCAACGGCGGCGCCGGAACGGGGAAGTCACATTTAATTAAATGCATTCACGCAGAGGCTACAAAAATACTGCGCAGACTGCCGCGCCTTGCTGAGGAAGCGGACATTTCCAAACAGATGGTAATTCTCGCAGCCTTCACCGGCACCGCGGCCTTCAATATTTCAGGTACGACTTTGCACTGCCTACTGAAACTGCCGAGAAGCCTCAAACCCCCGTATCGCGGCCTGGGCAACAAACTGGACGAAGTGAGAGCGGAGCTATCGCTCGCCGAAATCCTCATCATCGACGAGATCTCCATGGTGTCGAAAGACCTCTTTGCGTATGTCGACGCCAGGTTGAAGCAAATCAAAGGAATCAATTTACCATTTGGCGGCATGTCCGTTATCGCCGTCGGGGATTTCTATCAGCTCCCTCCGGTGAGACAGCCCAAACCTTTGTGTGTTTACGATCCCACCAGGCTGGACCTTTGGCGCGACAGCTTCGAAATGATAATGCTGACCGAAATCATGAGGCAGAAGGATGACGTTCCGTTCGCCGAACTGTTGAACCGACTTCGCGTCAAGTAGAAGTCCCACGAGCTGTCGGAAGTGGACAGAGCTTTGCTGGCTACGACCTACGCTGCTCTGGAGAACTGCCCGAAGGATGTTCTGCATGTTTTCGCCACCAACAAGCAGGTCAATGAACATAACAGTCAGATGCTGAATCTGCTTCACGAGGAAATTGTGACCATCGACGCAGACGACTACAAGAAAGACCAAAGGACTGGCAGAATGGCGAGACAAGCCGCCCCCGTCCAAGGGGCAAAGAACGAGTTGCCGGACTCGATAAAGGTGGCCGTCGGCGCCCGGGTTATGGTAACCCGCAATATCGATGTGCAGGCGGGTTTGTGCAACGGTTCCTTTGCGAGAGTTGTCAAATTGGTGCATTATGCCGACGGTGCACGCGTTCAGAAACTTGGGCTGGAGCTTGAAGCTGCGAAAAATGTTGGTGCTGCTGATAACACCGTTTACATCGCCAGGCAAGAGGAGAAGTTAAAACGGCCAGGAGTGGTGCGTTTGCAGTTCCCCATTAAGCTCGTGTTCGCCTGCACGATCCACAAAGTCCAAGGAATGACCACATCCGAAGCGGTGGTGTCACTGGAAGGCATCTTTGAGCACGGCATGGCGTACGTCGCCCTGAGCCGAGTGACGTCTCTACGAGGGCTCCGTGTGCTGCATATGGACGAGAGAAGGATCCACACCAACCCAGAAATAATGGCCGCTCTAGCCGAGATAACGGACGCGTCCTTGGACCACGTGATGCCGCTCCTTCACGTTATGCCCACTCTAGATCCGACCGACAACCTGGTTTTTGACCATCACAATCCCGCCCATTCAAGTACTAAACAGGCCAGACCTTGCTAAGCTTCCGAGATCAGTCGACATCGGGCGTTCTCAAGGTAGTATGGCCGTAAGCTGTCACAAAAACTAAAAAGTCTTGCTTTATAAGAGGCAAAAAAGGGTGTGAACCATTTAAAACAAACCAATTTGTAAGAGATATCTCTGGTCCTAATTCGAAAATGTGTAAAAGCTTACAGCACCTGGTATTCCCAGGCGGTCTGCCATCCAAGTACTAACCAGGCCCAACCTTGCTAAGCTTCCGAGATCAGACGAGATCGGGCGTTCTCAGGGTAGTATGGCCGTAAGCTGTTACAGAAACTAAAAATTCATGCTTTATAAGAGGCAAAAGAAGGGTGTGAACCATTTAAAACAAACCAATTTGTAAGAGATATCTCTGGTCCTAATTCGAAAATGTGTAAAAGCTTACAGCACCTGGTATTCCCAGGCGGTCTCCCATCCAAGTACTAATCAGGCCGGAACTTGCTAAGCTTCCGAGATCGGACGAGATCGGGCGTTCTCAGGTTAGTATGGCCGTAAGCTCTTTCAAAAGCTAAAAATGCATGCTTTATAAGAGGCAAAAGAATGGTGTGAACCATTTAAAACAAACCAATTTGTAAGAGATATCTCAGGTCCTAATTGGAAAATATGTAAATGCTTACAGCACCTGGTATTCCCAGGCGGGCTCCCATCCAAGTACTAACCAGGCCCGACGTTGCTAGGCTTCCAAGATCAGACGAGATCGGGCGTTCTCAGGGTAGTATGGCCGTAAGCGGTTATAAAACAAGGGTGTGAACCATTTAAAACAAACAAATTTGTAAGAGACATCTCTGGTCCTAATTGGAAAATGTGTAAAAGCTTACAGCACCTGGTATTCCCAGGCGGTCTCCCATCCAAGTACTAATCAGGCCGGAACTTGCTAAGCTTCCAAGATCGGACGAGATTGGGCGTTCTCAGGTTAGTATGGCCGTAAGCGCTTTCAAAAGCTAAAAATGCATGCTTTATAAGAGGCAAAAGAATGGTGTGAACCATTTAAAACAAACCAATTTGTAAGAGATATCTCAGGTCCTAATTGGAAAATATGTAAATGCTTACAGCACCTGGTATTCCCAGGCGGTCTCCCATCCAAGTACTAACCAGGCCCGACGTTGCTAGGCTTCCGAGATCAGACGAGATCGGGCGTTCTCAGGGTAGTATGGCCGTAAGCGGTTATAAAACAAGGGTGTGAACCATTTAAAACAAACAAATTTGTAAGAGACATCTCTGGTCCTAATTGGAAAATGTGTAAAAGCTTACAGCACCTGGTATTCCCAGGCGGTCTCCCATCCAAGTACTAACCAGGCCAGACCTTGCTAAGCTTCCGAAATCAGGAGAGATCGTGCTAATTGGATATCTCTGGTCCTAGTTGGAAAATGTGTAAAAGCTTACAGCACCTGGTATTCCCAGGCGGTCTCCCATCCAAGTACTAATCAGGCCGGAACTTGCTAAGCTTCCGAGATCGGACGAGATCGGGCGTTCTCAGGTTAGTATGGCCGTAAGCGCTTTTAAAAGCTAAAAATGCATGCTTTATAAGAGGCAAAAGAAGGGTGTGAACCATTTAAAACAAACCAATTTGTAAGAGATATCTCAGGTCCTAATTGGAAAATGTGTAAAAGCTTACAGCACCTGGTATTCCCAGGCGGTCTCCCATCCAAGTACTAACCAGGGCCGACCTTATTAAGCTTCCATGAT